>NC_052245.1:12967180-13267180 GCF_013401445.1 Tripterygium wilfordii | reverse complement strand
AATGGAAGGTACGTATAAATGGACCAAATTCAAGTCTTTCAATCGCATGGAAATTCACTTGTGAAGCCGAAAACAAAATGAGAACCTCACCTGCGTTGAGAAAAGACCGGAATGCGAAATCAATGGAGAATCTGCGAGCATAAACGAACGATCGAGCACAATCCTCTCAAGGCTCTGCGTCAGGGTTCCTCCTGCAGTCCTGCCTTTTTCAAGTCTGAATGAGCGCGTGCGTATTAGAGATTCGAAGCGGAGGGACCGAGTGTTTGATAAAATGGAGGAGATATTTCGTCGAGGACCATCATTTTCATCGAAAGAAAACTTTCACAAGCCCGTAAATCAACTTCGACTTAGCCGAGGCCCATATTTTTTCCTTCAACAATCAAAGTCCAAACTATACACGGCAAGCCCAGCTCACAAATCACTTCAACAGAGCCGAGGCCCATAATTGTGCTTCTATAAAATTATAAACGTTTAATTCGATATAATCTGCCACAGGATATACAATATCTCCTCCATAATTGTGTTTCTATTTCAACAATTATTGAAAAAGATCATATACATCGATCTAATAAAGTAATTCCCCACTTATATAGAAAACCCACCTACACCTACACCTACACATAAGATGTAATAAGGGGATCCTTTCCTTGCAAGGAGTTTTGTAACACTGCATATTTCACTGAAGAAAAAAACAGAAAGAATATGGCTATGGCTTCTCTTTCTTGCATGACTTCTGTCCTGATAGTTTTTCTGTTGATTACTCCCTCATTTTCTAGGCTGAGTGGTATTAGTGTCAATTACTCTGAAATAGGAGTTGAGGACAGCAGTCTGGTCAACAGAATTTGTGGACAAGCCAAAAACCCTTCCATGTGTTCACAGATTCTACCACATTCTCAAGTCCTGACACTAGTTGCCAAAGGTGGTGTGGACTCGGGGCATGAGTATGCAGAAAACGTAATTATAAATGTAAGGGATGCAGCCAATGATGCTACTGATCCTCAACTCAAAATTAAGTACTCCTCTTGTCTTGCAGACATGAACACTGCATCTGCCGCCATTGCAAATGCCCAGAAACAAGTGGGTTCTGGTGATTTATCTGGTTTGGCAAGTGCAGCAGCGACTGCGAAGGCTCAAGCAGACCAGTGTATAAATCTCTTCAAAGCACAACCAGCTGATCCATATTTCATCTTGCAGGAGATTAACAACTTTGAGGATATATATGTGGATATAATCAGGATCATCTCCACTATGTCCAAGTGAAGAAATTAATTCTTAAATTTGTATCAGTTGTTGAAATAATTCAAGAATAAGATGTTCAAGATTGCCCACAAAAAAAAAAAAAAAAAAAAAGAGGAATATTCTGCTCTTTTCCTCTTGAAAATGATTATAGTAATAGAATAGAGTATTTCATTGATAAAAAATGCTTATAACTTCTCCTACTCCTTTCTTTCTGGCTTCTCTGATCTAATCTTGGTAGTTTTTCTTAAAGTAAGACTTCCAGCCCAGGCCCATCATTTTCGTCAAAAGACCCAGCTGGCCCATTCTCATGAAAGTTCTAAACTTCCACATCATTCTGCCCCAAACAAAAAAAAAAATTTCTTTTGAAAAAAAGGTTAGAGGTAATTACTAATAATTAATGCAAATACAGTCTCCAAGATGGATGTAAAATGTATATGGTCATCCAAAAATTTATTAAGACATTCATATGCACTCTCTACCTCTAGAACATGTGTGTATACTCATGAATCATGCAAAGGGGAAGTATTACCCACCAAGAGACAGACCAGGGAAAAACTAATTAAATGCTACGACTATAATTAAGGGCAGGCATCTTCGCAAGAAAAACTACTCCAAGAATCTTAAACAGTAGTGTAATAGTACATATTTCATTGAAGATAATGGCGATGGCTTCTCCCTCTTCCTTTTTGGCTTCCATCTTGCTAGGTTCTCTCTTCATTTCTCCTTCATTTTCAAGGCCAATTATTACTGTCGTTGATACAGCTAAGCATAGTATCGTCAACCAAGTTTGTTCAAAAGCTAAGAACCCTTCCATGTGTTTACAGATTCTACCACATGATGGAAACCTTCAAGCAGTTGCCAAGAGTGTTGTTAGTTCAGGGCATGAGTATGCAGAAGACACAATTGTGAATGTCATGGATGCAGCCATGGGTTCTACTGAACCCCAATTGAAGAAAAAGTACTCTTCTTGTCTTACAAACATGAAGACTGCAGATGCAGCTCTTGCAAAGGCTATAAAAGAAGTGGGTTCAGGTGATTTCTCTGGTTTGGGTTTGGGTAGGGCAGCAGCAACTGCAAAGGCTGAAACACACAAGTGTATAAGTCTCTTCCAAAGCCAGCCAGCTGATCCATTTTATATCTTGCAGGGGATAAACAACTTTGGGGATGTATATGTGGATATAATCAGTATCATTTCCACTATGTTGAAGAAGTGAATTCATTACATAACTATTTGAAAAATAGTTAAATAAACGCAAGAACGAATATTGTCCAGAGAAAAAGGACTGCTAATAGTTAAGTTTCATTTGAATAAGTTATTGAAAATGTTACTACAACTACGGCAACTGTTCAATTCATTTTCACATTCGGACATGAATAAATTAGTTTGTATGCTAACAACAACCATATTAAAGACAGTTTGCCGAGTCGTCTAAGAGCATTCACATTGATATCTTTTAGCAATTTTATTATTTTACATAAGTCTCTGGATTTAGGCTTTGGTCCAAAAGGACGAACCCACATATGTAGCACTGTGGCATTTCAATTAAACGACTTAATTTTAATTACACGCAGGGAGGGGTGTACACATAGGACAGGACAGTAGTGACAGTCTTTGCAAAGGGAGAGGTGGTGAAGGGGAATTGCACTTAAAAGAATAATAATAATAATAATTTAATTATACAAAATACGTTGTAAAATACATGCTTTGACCATGTTAATTAGTCGCCTTACCAGAATATTTATATTTAACATAATATATAATATTAACTTTCTAATATTATACACAATGTCAAGGTTGACCCTTGAGAGAGAGATGTAAATTTAAAAAATCTCAATTTCAAGGTGGACACTTGAGATATTTAAATCTAAAAAATTCTCCAAGTCAATATATTGTTAATTTTTTTCTTAATCCAAGACCCAACTCCACACACACACATATATATATATATATATAACGCTCTAGTCGCATGTAATAAAACATATCAAAAAAGAGTAGCAGTGCACATACATTTTCATTGCTAAAAAGTAAAAACAATAGCTATGTCGTCTTCTTCAATTTTCTCTTCCTCTCTCTCTTCTCTCTTACTAGTTTTTCTCATAATCACTCCTTCACTAGCAGACCAGACTAGTCCCAATGACATTGTCAACACAGTTTGTTCAAAAGATTCAAATCCTGATTTCTGTTTGATGGTTCTACCACTTTCTTCTGGTCAGACTCTTGAAGGACTTGCCAAAATTTTTATTAATTTAGTGTATTCTAATGCAGTATACGCCGTTAATCGGTTAAATGAAGCAGCGAAAGGCACTAGTGATCCCCAACTAAAACAAAAATACTCATTCTGCAGCAACAACATAAGCAATGCCGTTAAAGCGATTGCGGAGGCTCAAAAGCTTTTGAGTACTTCCGGTAATTTTTCTGGTTTAGGCAGTGCAGCAACAACTACTACAGCCGAAGCAGAGAAGTGTCTAGCTATCTTAGAGAAAATATTACATGATCCATTGAATTTATTGAGATCTGTTGTGTTCCTTGAACAATATGCGGATACAGTGAAGGTCATCTCCAGTATGTTGAACAAAAATTAGTTGAAATCAACATATATGTATGACTGTATGAGTTAGTTAAAACCGTTCAACATTGTAATGGCTATGTTGTTCATTAATAAATAAATCATTTCCTACCTGAATCGACTGTTGAATTACTTTTTTCTTTCTTTTATAGTTGAGTTTATGCAATATTTCTCTAATATTCCAATGAAAGAGAGCTAGTAATAGATAATGAATAATTGGGATTTCATAATCCAATATATAATCCACTTAAATTAATATGATTATACGTACTCATATACATCTCTTATAGACCATGAAAGTTGAAATTTATAAAATTATTTCCAAGTACGGTATAAATTGAGAACCAGTGGTGAATTTGTTGGATGAAAATCATTTACTTAAATCTAAACCAGATGAAGAAGAACAAGAGACAACCCATGCATTTAGGAGGACTTTCTCTTCTCTTGTTTTGATGCCACAAAACCATCCAACATACAGGAACAGGATTAAATATCTCAATTTCAATCGTCAGACAAAACACTCTTCTAACCTTAGCCGCATCTTTTTCTAGCAAGATTGTGACCTCTATATATATAGCAGGCTCTGTGTGTGTTGGTTGTCGTCAATTGAATCTCAAGTCTTATTATTAACAACAAATTAAATAGGCAATGGCTTCGTTCAAGACTAACGTCATGCTCCTTTTCCTCGTGTGCTTGCTTGTTTTGGCTTCAATCTCCCATGCCCAAGACACATATATCGGTTCCCCGGCGATGGCCGAAGGCAATAGGCCTCACTGCTACAAAGGCAGGAAATGGGAATGCAAACCTCCTCCATCAAACGAATGGCAACGAGGGTGTGAAAAGGCACAACGGTGCCGGGGTGGAAGCCGTACACATATGCATACAATTAAAGATAATGAAAGTGGAGAGGAAAACAAAGCCTGAATAATGCATCTCCAAAACTCAAGCCCAGTCTTTTTGATTGGAAAATGTTGAAGCAGATAAAAAGTATTTTTTTTAAGTACCTTCACACAGAGTACCAGAAGCAGAGCCATCTTCCTAGCAATCAGAGTTTGAAGAAGACCCTTTTTCCCACCCCTATAAAAGTATAATATCAGTATATATATCTTATAATTATTATTTATACTTGTAACCCAACACTTATAAGTTCTGATGTATATGAAAATTAGATTGTACTTCTTTATTGTATGCTGCATAATTGATTAGCCGTTGCCCGAATAAATACAGATATTCACTTGCAATTAGAAAGTAGTAAATAAATACAGGATTTCAGGAATCCAAATATCAACATCTCATACCATGTCAATTGTCAAGGGTAACGGCTTTCTAGTTTCTGGATGCTTTTATTTAAATACAATATTCATTACTCAAGGGACCTTGAACCAAAATAATCTTATGTACCAAGGCAGCAAGGATTCCAATTTCTTGTAAAATCTCAGATGCAGAAAGCAGTACATAACTCGCATATCAAAAACCGACGCCAGTCTTTAAAATATGAAAAGAAACAATCTCATTCACTGTTCTGGAATGAGAGCTTCCTCATTTGATAAACAAGTAAAGAAATTTTTACACGTCGCAATGTTATCTTACATCTACAAAGGCAGGATTACCAATAGCATGCCCTCTAGATGGAGGCAACACTGATTGCAATTTCCTTATCAGCCGATTGAGCTCCCTCAGCTTGTCTGTCGAGTTCACCTGCAATAGTAAGCTCTCTAACATTCGATATGATGCATCACTGATATGCTTTCCTCTCTCCAACATTTGTTTAGAGCACTCAAAAGCTTCTTGTAGCCTCCCTCGAGAGCACAATCCTGTTATCAAGAGATCCAGTGCATGACCATGAGGACAACACCCTTTCTCCACTAGGTAATGCCACAAATTCATCCCCAAATCAAGACGACCACTAACACAAAAAAATTTCATCAACATAACCACCGTCCGTGCTTTGGGCACAAAATCTCGCTCAATCATCCTGTCATAAAGCTCACAAACACCCTCAACACCGGTTGACTTCATCACTCCTAAAAACATGGTATGATAAGTCACATTGTCGGGCCGAATATTTTTCTCTTCCATCTCCACCATCAAGTCCATTGCAGACTTCACTTCTCTAGATCTAATGTAAGCACTCATCAAAGCATTATAAGCCCCAACATCAAGCTGGAAATTTCTTTTAGGAATTTCATCGAAAAGCTGCTTTGCCTTAAGTGGGTTTCGAACAATTCCTGCACCATGAATCAATGTAGTGATTGTTTCAAGTGAAGGCAAGCAATTAGCCCGTTCCATTTCTTCAAGAAGTCTCAAACCATCACCAAGGCAGCCTTTCTTACAATAAGCATCTATTCGAGCATTATACGTAAAAGTGTTGGGCTCGAAACCTCTTCGAACCATCTCATGATAAAAAAGTTCCATTGAAGTAATATCACCCGTCTCCTTAAATCCCAAAAGCAAGATATTCATGGTTTTGGTGTTAGGAGGGAATCGAGAATGCATTTTATTGAACACCGATCGTGCCTCCTTCATCTCACGCTGTGTAGAAAATGCTCGAAGAAGTACATTGAACTCCTCAGTACCAAACTTCATCCCAACAAAAATCTCGTGCTCCATTTTCTCAAATGCTTCGAGGGTATCTTCATAGGAGTTGAATTTAGCAATTCTATTTAGCATGATGCTCATTGACTTGAGGGTAAGCAAGGAAGGGTGTGTTTGACCAATTTCCACCATTAAGTCCCAAGCTTTATCAAAATATCGCATTCGTGAAAGAATGTGAAGGGTCTTTTCAAAAGCATCTGAACTTAACCTGAATTGGGAATGATGGAGAGAAAATTTGAAGAACTCCAAGGCTTTAAGACCATTGGAGTGGGCTGCAAAGAGACGACCAAGAACATTTTCCACAAAGGTTGTGGTGAGTGAAGCTGGAGGGATATACTGGAGAAGGGTAGGTTGAAGTGCTCGATCAGGAAATGGGTGGTCATTGATGATCCGAACAATTTGTTCAATTTCTATTGTGTTCCCAGATGACAGAGGAAATTGGCAGGGGGATTTAAACGCAACAGAACAATACAGATTCTGATAAGGGAGTTGAATGAGTTTATCAGATCTCTTCAGTTTCCTCAAGAGGAGCATTCTCCAGTCCAATATATTTAGTGGTAATAGTAAGCCCACGGGGATTTCAAAACTTCTATGGGAACCCACAGCACTCATCAACTAATCTCACTACCCTGTTTAATCCAAAAAAGATTTTTAAAAATAAAGAAAATAATAATAATACCATATACTAATAACAACTAAATGAATGTTGAAACAAATTACACTCAAATAATTAGCAGTGACAGTTTGACATCAGAGGTAGTGTCCCTGAGATGAATAATCAATTAAATCAAGAAGATATGACCACAGAGAGAAACCACTAAATGCAGAGAGAGAGAGAGAGAGAGATAAACCTTGAATCATTTTTTCTAAAGAACACAAAAGCTCGTTATTGTAAGCTTGATGAATAGTCAACCTGTATCTCTCAGTGATTCAACATAACCATTCTCTTGACTCTTATTACAATAGAATAACAACAAAAGTAATATTCACTCCGACTACAAGTTAATCTTGAAATATAAACACATACATATGAAACTCTCCAACTTAAACTGCTCTAATTCCATGATTTAACCAGTTCCAGTCAAGAGGAAAATCACTAGAAACAGTTTAAGACGAAAAAAAAGTACTTTGCTCCAAATTGCGGTTTCCAACAAGTGTTTATGCACAACGAAATAAACCCATAACCTGCTATTTTAAACCATCGACTGAAACTTGGAAGAAAAAGAAAAGGAAAAAAGACGAGATTGAACTCACCGAGGTCGGAAGAGATGCGCCAAAGCTTCCAAATAAACGTTGAGGCTTCAACGGCGCGAAAAAAGAACGCTCGATGGCTCTAATTGCTGTGAGTGAATATACATACAAGGAACACTTGAGGTCAGGATTCAATATATTTGCAGAACTTGTGGTAGGGAGGCTGGTGTTGTCGAGAAGCCAGTTTTTTTTGTTCAGGGATGAAGTGTCTCCCATTCTGAAATGGGAAGTCCATTGCAATGAGGGCCTACGATTAGTGTCTTGGGCTTTATTGGACGAGCAGCACATAAAGCTGTCCAGCTAAGCCCAAAGGCCCAATTGTAGGTTTTTTGACTTTTTTCTAAGACAACTTTTTTTATTTTTTATTTATAATAAAAGAATAGAACAACTACTAATATTAAACGTAAAATTGACTGAGCTCAAGCTTTACAATGGCGAAGCCCAGTACCCATCACACATCAGGCGGCCCAAGATTATTGGACGAATGAATTGGATCAAAGGGTTCCTTAATCACGAATAGAACATGTATTGATTTGCAAATATTAATAATATGGCAGACTGATTTTCCCAAAATATATTCGTGGACCAACATTGATACGAAGAAAAGTTTATTTGTAACACACCACAATTAGAAAAGATAAACTGCTTACATTTAAGTTAAGAAGATGAATAATAAGAGGCTTTTTTTTAATAATTAGGAAAGCCTTATTTTTATAGCATTCATGCATGGTTTCTATATTGCCACATCAACACATGACCCACCACCCTCGCTCATAATTACTACTTAATATAAATTGCAAAAACTAATTAGAAAGTGGATCACTAGTCCTTGATTCCTAGCTAGGATCATACATATATAGATGAGATATATATGTGTGTGTGTGTGTGTGTGTGTGTGTGTGTGTGTGTGTGTGTGTTTAGGGGGCTTACATATATTAAAAGAAAAAGGCCCTAATACATATCTTATATTAAAACATGCATGGTTTAGTAGTTAATTAGGCTGCAGAAGGGACATCCCCCCTCTTGTGAACCACACCATCTTCTTCAGTGAGAGATGCAATGAGTGGCTTAAGATTAATTGTGTGGTCAGCACTAATGGAGTTTTTGTAGTCCAACGAGTGATCATCATAGATATCCCACCATTTCTTCACAAGCATCTTTATGTCTTCCCTCTCCATGTTCTCTTCTACCCCTGTGTACCTCCACGGCTTTGATCCCTGCATGCATGTGTGTATGATGCCCGGATTAATATTACTATATAAAGACTATTCTTATTGTTTGATATTATTCACTTACCGCAGCACAATAATGGACCACCTTGACCTTGTCAAGTTCGACGTTCTCTGGATGGCGCCAGAGCATAGCCATTACAAGGTTGTAAACATTAGGAATTGGCTTGTATATGTCCTTGAAGAAATTGTTCAAATAGTCCTGCAAATAATATTACAACCCATGCATTTCTCTTAATTACAACCCATTTGATTATTTATGTTTGATTATGTCAAAATTACCAACAGGAGGAGGTTATAATTATATTTACCTGCTCAGCAAAAGAGGTGGTAGGGCTGATTTTGAGAGTCTCCAAGAGGTCAAAATAAGTCAAGAGATTGGGCTCAAACACAAACATTCCAGCATTGAAATAGAGTGGTGGGGGAGGGCCCATCTCCATGGGCCATGGGATCTTGTCAGGACATTGTTGGCAATACCAAATCTTAAATTGAGGAGACGAACTCCATGTAGGCTCGCAAAAGCAGTCCATCACGGCATACAAGTAGCCGTCCGGGTTGTCGAATAGGTGATCGATGTTCTCAAACACTTGAATGTCACCGTCCAAGTATATCATCTTCTCATACTCCACGAACTACAATTAAACAATCCCAAATTACTAACACATCGTCAATCAAACTAACGTAACGTACAGACATTATAATATTATATCAAGGGCACCCGGTCGAATCCCACTCTATTCATGCTCTACTCACCTCTGATTTTGAATCCCCATTTTATTAATGAAATTTATTCTTTCAAAAAAAATTTAAAAAATAAAGTATAAGGCATAACACCTTTTTTACATATATGGGAAGGATAAAAGTACGCGTGCATGGATAATATATATATATGCAATAACAATATACATAAACTGAATTGTCACAAGCATTCATTTGCATCATGCATACTTATGCTTATTTAACAATAACATACAATAGAAAATTAAGAAGATGAGATTATCTGTCATAAACAAATTAAATAACTTTTTTGAAGAAATAAAATAAATATAATATTACCTCCCAAATACGGAGCTTTGAATAGTTGATGACATAGTAAGCCATGGCAAACTGAGTCTGGTTCTCGGGGGGATAAACAGGCTCAATCTCCTGGACGATGCATCCCTGAGAGTCGAGAATCTCACGGTGGTCCTCCGGCACGTCCGGCAGCACAGCCACCACAAGAGGGTATGCAGATTTGGCCTTCCTAAGGCCTTTGGCTAGCCCAACCACACCCTTCACATAGTCGCCATTTCCTGCCAAGAAAGTCACATAAGCCCTCTTTCGGGTCTCCACATCACTCGTAGCATTTGGAGACATCTTCAGAGACAACAAAGAAAGAAGGAAAACCTTAATCAAATGAGGTTTTTTTTGTTTGTGAAGCAATCCCTAGCTTGTATTTATAGGGATTAAAGGGGGTTGTACGTGCTCAAAGTGGCAAGATTTCTCCTATAATTGCGATATTCTTACACTTTTCCTTTTTTGTCCCACGATGATTCGCAGTGAAAAATTAGAAAGAGATGAGTTTTAATTTCCAATTTCATGTATAGTTTAATCAAACGGTTCAAAAATTGGGACTCTTTATCTAGCTATCTATCTAGTATGGGAGTCGGTGGCTTTGGATAGAGCCTAAAGAAAAAGCCCAGCTTTTGATTTTGGTATATAAGCTACGTGGCAAAGAGAGCTGTGCCACGTGGAGGTTGATTAAGTGGGTCCATTGCATTGTTGCCAAATGGCAAAATCTTCATGCATGGTAAGCTACTAATTTCGTAAGATACCCTTTTGCCCAATTATACGTGATTGTGTAGTAATTACCACATAATTTTGTAATACTAAATGAGCCTTAAATTTTGGGATTTTTGAGATATTTTCTAAACCCTAAAATCAATCATCAATATTTGAGCAATCAATTTTCAATTGACTTGAAATCTATAAAATTCGGGATCTAACTTACTTGATTTGAAGCTTGTTGTTTTATGTAATTAATTAGGGTTAATTATATGGAGTGTTGGACCCTACATGTGTGTTTACAATCAATAGTTATTTCACATCACATAAATTTGGGGTTGAATAGGGTCTTATTTTTAGTGGATGTAACATTACTCTTTATTTATTGTGATTTTTTTTTGAAATATCACAGACAAATATATGTGCTTCTCATTGGAATCGAATTTTGGACACACATATGTCATAAAAATACCATAAACTATTAAGTATCAAGATATGAAAGGCGTGACAATAATAAATTAGCAGATGCGCTTGCTTCTCTAGGTATAGAATATAGATACCGAATCCAGTGTTGCTTTGATTGAGGATTTTCCATATGGAATGGATTTACTAGTACGCTCACGATTAATTGATTTTTAAAATTTATATCATCCTTCAAAAAAAACATATGAAAGTCATCTATTTAGGTATGGGGTCAAACCATATGAATTCGGGAGATCTTGAGTTCGATTCTCACTGTCATTGGAAGCAATATTATTGTGATCACACATTAGGGTTTTTGAACAACTTACAATATCATCATGAGGGAAACTTATGTGCGCACGGGCCTAACAGTCTGAGTTTAGTATCATTTCTGACTTCCAAAGAACAATATTCTTGTATGATGTTGTTGTCGGATAAAAAAAAGAAGAAAGAAAGTGTCATCTATTTAGGGATTCTTCTTCGACATGCTTTTTTTTTTCAATTAATATCCTGATTCCAAGTGGGGAGGATAGAAATACGAGAGTCTAAATAGTAAAGGGAGAGATAAATTGGAGAATAATATATATTCCACACGATTGAAACACTAAAAATAGGCATAGGCAATGCTTGGTTTGATTGCTCATGCTTTTCTGTTTCGTGTATTATTAGATCGATATAGACATACCATATATGTCTTTTACTACACCTCACTATATATGTGTGTGTATATATATGCTCCCCTTGAGATAGGTATTTGTACTCGTTATAATCTCTAACTCATGCAGCAAACCCCAAAAAATAAAATTCATTTGTATCTAGTGATCATGATGATGACTTGTATCTCACGTAACAAAATTATATTTGACTTGTATCTCATGGAGAAAAAAAAAATCAAACATGAAAAAATTAACAATAAAATAAAAAGGCATTTTTTTTTCTTTCTTTCTTTTTTTTTTTCCCTTTGCGACGGTCATTTTCTTTGATATTCTTATTAATTCCAACAAAAGTGGTAAGACATGAATATTATATATGCTGGCAACAAGTGTACATGTGCTTGCAAGAAGTAGGAATATTATACTAATCAAAGCTAAATATAATTTGTATGATCAAAAGGGATCTTAGCCTTCGGAATCATCAAAATGTTGTAGCTTGCAAAAATTACTTTTCAAATTGCACAATTTCAGATCGAGACCAATCCATATGTCATGGATTGAAAGAGATGAGAAGATAAAAAAAGATGAGGGGTATATAAAAACCTAAATAAACCACTAGCTAGCTACTCTCAAAAAAGTAGAAATATTGATAAAATGCTGCTCTTATTCGAAAAATAAAAATAATTCAAGAGGTTTCTACAAGTCAAATATTTTGATGAAGTCCTCATGAAATTATGTATGACAATCAATCTCTTATGCTATGACCCAATGAATTTGCAAGTCAACTAGTTTGTCCAGAGAGTCTCGTCAAACCTAGAAGCTCAGAGATTGATTTGGGCCCAACATCTGGAAAAGCATGGTCTTCCAACGGTGTCATCAAAGCCCGCATGATTTTTTGTTCGCTCCTTTTCAGTTGGCGTTTACGGCCTATTACTGTTCACTCAAGGCCCATTTTATACTGGGCTTCAAGCCCGTGATCACCTCTGGCCTTATTGTGTTTTCTGGACCGAGGAGCGCCTTATCTATCTCGTCTCCAGGGAACAACGCCATTTCTTCGAACATAGAGAGACAAAGATGGCTTCTCTGGCGCAGCAATGGACCGGCGGCCTGAGATGCGCGCCTGTATTATCGACGCGCATCTCGAGGAAGAAGTCGTACTTATATCCAATGAAGCAATTCCAGAATCGCGGTGGCGTGATAGTATCGTCTGCGGGAGGAGTGGCTATCGGGAATGCAGAGACCAGAGAGAGGCTCAAGCTCAAGGAGCTCTTTCAGGAAGCTAGCGAACGTTGCCGAAATGCTCCCATGGAAGGCGTCTCATTCACCCTTGAGGAATTTCAATCGGCTCTTGATCAATACAACTTCGACTCTGAAATTGGAACCAAGGTTAGTGCAATTCTTTTACTTCAATTTGGTTGGTTTCTTCATATTTGATTACTACTTGAAATTCGTGGAAATTTAGTGTGTATGACTGTTTAGAAGTATCTTGAACCTTAGTTCGAGGATGGTGATGCGCTGATGCCTATTTTTTAGTTTGGATCTTTTAATAACTGTTTCTTTTGTGTTCATGGTTTCTACTATTGAGTAATGGAGAGCTTTTATAAGCATTGCTTGTTGTTCTAAGTTATATCCGTGAGGCAGATCAGTTATTTAGCTTGATTATAATTTTTGTTTATGGATGCGTAAATTGTTGGGACCAAGGCTTTGATGATGATATGCATATATTGTTTACAGATCAAAGGAACAGTTTTCTTGACAGATGCTAATGGGGCATTTGTCGACGTTACTGCAAAGTCTTCTGCATATTTGCCAGTCCAGGAGGCATGCATTCACAAAATAAAGCACGTTGAAGAAGCTGGTATATTTCCTGGTTTGAAAGAGGAGTTTCTAATCATTGGCGAGAACGAGTCTGATGATAGTTTGGTCTTGAGTTTACGGTCTATCCAATATGACATTGCTTGGGAACGTTGTAGGCAGCTTCAAGCTGAGGATGTTGTTGTGAAGGGCAAGGTGGGTATTTGAGCGTTGATGTTTCTGTTTTCCTTTTTATCTGCAGTTGTATGGAAAATTAAGTGCTACGGCTAGTCATTTTGTGGTCATAGGGAAAGAGAGATAGAAGGGTCTCTGAAGGGAACAAGATGAACTTGCTTAGCTTAAAGTACAGGTGGTTATATACTCTTCTTAGTTGGCATAGTGAAAATACTGTTAAGACATTTAGAGTTTAGGCACATACTTTTAGGTTCATACCATCTTTGTGGCTTCCTTTTGCTTAAAAGCTCTTTTATTAAAAAAAATGGTAAATTGCTGTACTGGCATTTTACATAGTCAGGGGTACCAATTTGATTCTTGTAGGCTAAATGGATTGTTTATGCCTTCCAGAAGATGTCACCTGCTCGCAAAAGATTTCATTAAGGGTTGAGGGTTCTCTTTCATTTTCTGATTGCTCATTTCTTGGATTACTATCCAATTTGATTCCCATATTCATGTCATTGTGATATGTGCTTGTGCTATATATGTAGGTTGTTGGTGGAAACAAGGGTGGAGTGGTTGCTGTCGTGGAGGGCCTTCGAGGATTTGTCCCTTTCTCGCAGATATCTTCGGTTGTTCTTTATCCTGATTTTGAAATGTGCTTCATCCAGCATTCTTTATGACCATGATTATCAAGAAAAAAGAAATTGCTTTCTTTGTCTTTTTGGTTGTTTCTAAAATGGTTTTCAATCTTAAATCATATCACAAAACTTGAATTTCTCTGAAGTTGTAACATAGATCTTTTGAAGACCATTGCATGTACAGCATCACAAAAATGAAGTTATCAGCATATAATAAATCATATCACCTCATACCATCTTAACTGTAGTTTGACTTGATGGTAAGTGACTTTACTGATTCTTTACTTAAATGGGCATGGCTATCATGCTGACCAATACGGGTCATGCTTGGTGAGAGAATTGTTGCAGCAGCATCTTAATTCAAGATTTAAATAATGCGAAATTTGTTAGTAGATTCAATCTAATTTTGTTGCTATGTGTGGTTTGAGAATAAAAATCCTAGAGGGGCATCTTTCTCTATTGTCTTCCAAGACAAGTTTTGCCTCAACGCACTCTAATGCGTTTGAACTCTTTTTTGTTTTGACAATTCTAATTTATCTAGAACGGGATACACCTTGTGTTTACAGTTTCTCACTTTTCCCTGTTTATGCAATAGAAAACTACAGCAGAAGAGCTCCTGGATAGAGAGCTTCCATTGAAGTTTGTAGAGGTTGATGAGGAGCAGTCTAGGCTTGTCCTCAGTAACCGCAAGGCAATTGCAGATAGCCAGGCACAGCTTGGGATTGGATCAGTGGTTGTCGGAACTGTTCAAAGCCTTAAGCAATATGGTGCGTTCATTGACATTGGTGGAATCAATGGCCTTCTTCATGTTAGTCAAATCAGTCACGATAGAGTTACAGATATTGCAACAGTTCTTCAACCTGGGGATACTCTCAAGGTTAGTTATGCCTTTGCTAAACGTTTGCATCCATCTTAAATAATCCAATTTATGCCGTGTTGTAAAGGAACTAATCCATTTAATTTTTTTTCACGGTGTAGGTCATGATACTAAGTCATGATCGTGAGAGAGGTCGAGTGAGTCTTTCAACCAAGAAGTTAGAACCTACGCCAGGAGACATGATTCGAAATCCAAAGCTTGTTTTCGAGAAGGTATCCTGAAATTACTTTTATTCTCATGCATGGTTGAATATTTCCCACTTTTTTTCTTTTGCATCGTAATTTCCAACCTGCATCTGGAAAGTCGGTTGTAGCCGCTCTTACTGCTAGATCACAGCAGAGGTGGTTGTTGTATTGGATTTAAATATGCCATGAAACAATATTAAAGTAGAGGATGTATTGGATTTTTAGTTTATCGGGAAGTTAATGCTTGCTTTTGGGAAACTCATTGGATCATGGGAACTCTCAGTTTTAGCTAGTTGTGAGGACAAAGCAAAGTCAAAAGCTCAATTAAGTTTTACCAATTACCAGTTGTATCTATTGTTTCTTCGGATATATTATTGTTCTTTATCTTTATTCTCGGAATAGTTAAAATCAAAGCTGAGTTATATGTGTCTATGAATTTTTTCCAACAGGCTGAGGAGATGGCTCAGACATTCCGACAGAGAATTGCTCAAGCAGAAGCTTTGGCTCGTGCAGACATGCTTAAGTTTCAGCCTGAGGTGTGTTTTCAGTCATCTCTATTAATACCTTTACAAGTCCGGAATTGAAAAAGAACTTGTGGGAATAGCATAAAATACTATTCCCTGCCAGCTCGGTTAGTAGGGCATAGAAACACTCTCTACGCACACACACCCGTTTCTACATTGCTATAGACATTACGAACCTGACATACACGCAACATAGACACCTTTCCATGTTGCTATAGGCATTACAAACCTTGAACAATTGAGAAACCGAGCTGCGAGTAATGACTTTTACATTCTCCGGATCCAATGCAATTGACCATGAGTGTAGAATTTCTTAGTTAAAGCTGTTTGGGTCCAATTTGACAACCCAATGTGGGGTGACATACCATCAAACTAATTGATGGTGTGGGTTTGCAAGATGACTTGTACAATTCCGGCCTTTTTTATTTGCTGGCTTAACTTTACAGGTGATACTTTTTCCCCCCATTGATGTCTTACAGGAAGCAATTTCAAAAACTAATGGTGTTACATTTTCTCTAAATGTGCAGAGTGGATTAACTCTAGGCCCTGATGGGGTACTGGGTCCACTGTCTTCTGACCTGCCAGCAGAGGGTTTAGACTTGACTGATATCCCCCCTGCAGAAGATGATACCATAAAAGCATCTGCAGACGACAGTTTAGATGAATGATGTCCCCGTAGCAGAATTTGAAATCGGAGAGAAGCATATTCCCCATTTCTCCCACTCGCCATTCATGATTCATGATTCATGATTCATGATTGGAGAAGAAAAGTATATTCATCTTTCAGTGTGCATGATTGGAGAGAAGCCATCTTACCATATTCCCAGAAAAGCATCTTCGACTTGAAAGCAATATTTCTAGTCCAGGATGCATAGGTTTTGCCATGCACCATAGGTTAAACACGGAGCAGTTCAATCATCACTATTTCCTGGTACAGAAGTTGATTTCATCGTGTATTTATACATTCAAAAAGAGATTTGATATATATATATATATATATATATATATATGCGCTCAATCCTTGCTATGCAATATTTATTCTTCACCCGCTCAATGTCGTCTCATTTTCAGCAAAGCCTTTTACATCAGGTATGCTATCACAAAAATATTTTGTTACGACTCCTCCATTACAATGGAACAAAGTTTCTCTTTGTCCTGTGCCTACAATGTTCTCCAGCTCTTCTTTATATGGACGTCTACTATGTTACGCCTCTTCTTGCCTTTCTTCTGCTTCTGCTTCTGCTTCAATTCATTTCAAATATAGCCCACCATTCATTCACCTTGACTTCGGTTGAAAAATATAATGGAACAGCCGGGTTTTACAACTTTTATCAGCTCCTGGTCCCCGACTCCTAACTGGTTTGTTTTCAATGGGCCTTAAAAAGCCCAATGATTTCAAGTGGACCCCCAAAACCAGGGATTTCCTAAATTTCAATAAACAAAGTGGAGAATTAATGGGCTTAGGTCAGTCAGAGTGACTACCATTTAATTTGATGTCAAAAAGAATTCATTAGGTTAGGTGTTACACCAAATTACCAAGTTGAAATATACTGAAGTGTATATCTATTTATTTCAAGTTCAAAATGTAGAACGGACTATGTAAATATATTAAAACAGAAACCATTCTACAAATTAATTAATCATAATACTAATACCTACTGGGCTGACTCCTCCAATTTATATATCCACCAAGGGTTTGGAATTGGCTCAATTATATGCATCCATCGTTTTTGAAGTCTGTGTTTGACCATACCACCAACTCGACTGTTTCTTAATTAGAGTATTTCTTTTCTTTTGTGGTAAACCTTTGATTTTGATTTTGATTTTGATTTTTGATTTTTGATTTTTGACTTTTGACTGACTAATTAATCTAGACTAGTTGGTCTGTTGGGGAATTTCGATCTGGCCGGCTAAGCTGAGTGTTGATAGAGCAAGAAATTAATGTCCACTAACTCTATTCTAGTTTTATATATATGTTTCATAATGAATTCTTATTTTTCAATTTCAACTCATTTATCATGAATCCGACTATTTTAATTAAAACTTTTTTTTTTCATTAGCTTTGAACAGCTAGACTCTCTCTCGTATTGTTGGAGCACACAGAATCGAAACAAACAAGTCAATGTGAGAGTAGGTGACATTTTCACTGTAATTAATTAATCAATCCCTTAATGAGGTTATTAGACCCTCAGTTAGTGTGGGATTAGTAATATTTAATTCCCAAAGCTTCCTTTGTTAAACAGGTAACTAATATACTATCTCAATATATAGTTTCATACATATATATATATATATCACGTGCACTTGGATGTTGATACTTTATGTCGACGGATTAATGAATATAAACTTGCATGATTAATTCCAATATGTGATGTCCAGATTAAAAAAATAAGCCCTCCACTAACAGCAAAAGTAAAACGGCTTGTAACATTCACATTGCGATGTCTTGTTAAAAGTAATAGTTTAATTAAGGAGGATTTAATGAGAGGCCCACTTAATCAATTATGGCATGCTGGGCTGTAACCAAACAATATGTCTCGAATTCGTGGAGATGGAGAGGACAAGAAAGCATGTTTTTCCTTTTCCACGTACCCCTTTTGCTTTTCCAATTGCCACACACACACACACACACATATATATATATAATTAACTACTTGTATTTTACTATTTTGAGTTTGGGAGTTTATGAGTTCAAGAACCAACAAAAAACATGATTCACTCACTTTAACTTATTTATTTTTATATATATATCTTAATTCTCACCACTTTTGCGATGCATGCATGCCGGCAAGCTTTATTTGTAAAAGTTGAAAAAGTTAATTAGTACAAAACATATAACCAAAAAAGGTCAATCTGTATGTTTTAACATTAATCAAGACACATTTTGCTTTAATTTCTTTTTTAAGCTTTTCACATGCTGCATATATATATAACTCCAACTCTCCAATAATACTTCTCAAATGCTTATTTTATCATTAATTCTTGCAAAACCAAAAGGACTAGGAGAAAAAACGATATATATATATATATAATATATAATATGTGTGTGTGTAGCCTTAATTGACGGATTATTTAATATTAAAGCCTAATCGCATATATTGTTGTGCGTTTTCAAATAAACTAAGCAAAAGAGGAAGAAAATTATGACTTAATTTGTTGCATGATCGATGGATTCAAATTCTTCAAGCAAAACTCAGGAATCACCAACCATATATTATATATTTTATTTTATGATGAAAATTGATCATGTCGTTTGGACTACGTACCTACGTGGAAACACAACTTAGGTTCTCCAAATGTAATAATCAATATGACAACAGTTTGTCTTATTTATCTACGGTCCTTATCATGCATGTACTGCCTTAATTCCCATTCAAAGAATGGAAAATTTAACCCATAAATATTTAAATACAATATATATATATATATATACACACACCACTTCAATTCCCTTTGAAAATAGACTAATATTCATGGGCTTTTCTCAGATCAAATTAACAATTTGGTAACAGCATCTTATAATATGACAAATTGCACAATATATAGCAAATATTTCCCACAAGTTATTCAACAATTATATATTATTCACAAAGCGTGCGTGGAAGCTAGCAAAAGAGATAAGAGTTTCAACTTTCAAGGGACAGGTCTTTATACAAGGGTGGACTTGAGGTCATGCCAATGAATCTGGACTTGCTAAGATCTTTTAATTTCACAATTGATGTTCAGTGTAGGCTGCAAAGCCGTAGTTAAATATCCATTATACCCACCTAGCTACCTACAAATTCAAACTTAATTTGTCATGCTAATCATCATCTTCATATCGTCATTCATCTTGTAATTACAAATAATATATTCCTAGCTTCCACTTAATTAATTGCTTTAATATTAGAAAACTTTTCCATGATTGGTTTTTTTCTTTCTTGTAACAATGTTCATCAATTGGTCGCATATTTTTGCTTTAAATTATCAGTGGCATGTTCGTAGTTAAAGTCTAAATTTTATCTACTGAATTTATATATATTCGATTCATCAATATTTCAATCATTTACTCTCTCTCTCTCTCTCTCTCTCTCTCTATATATATATATATATATATATATATATATATATATTATAAACTCTCTCCCTTGCAATAATCATGATAAAAAGAGCTGGGTTTTCGGGGATGTCTTTGTAGATGAAAAGATTGGAAAACTATATAAGGCAGGAATTGGATCAGTACTGGTCCCCTCGCAACAGATGTCTTATATATTACAGGGCATCTGGTCTGGTGATAGATGTATAAATGTACCTGTCCTGGTCAATTTTCCACATGAAAACGTAACTATAAATCTATAATACATATACTATATGTGCATGAACGGTTAACTAAAAGATATCCTCGTATCTAATTAGTCGTACTATTGTGATTTATAATCCTTGGATGTTAGCGAAAATGGTGCATGTACCATGTAGGCCAGAGATCGCCTAAATCACCGTTTGGATTTGACAAACTAAATCTAATTAGAGTTGGAGAAAATATTCAAGGATTTTCGTATGCTATGTCACATTCAGATGTGGTGTACCAAGATCAATTGTATTGTAACATTTCATGGGTTGGTGATGCCAAATCATCCACAGCCACCCTTGATTTAACATCATTCAATTCTATGAAATGTTAAAATCCCCTTGATCTTGGTACATTACATCACCGTATGACATGACGTAACAAGACCGCCGAATATTTTGTCATTAGAGCAAGGGTGTGAACAAATGACAACATCAAATTAATGTTACTGTGTAAGGAAATTAAAAGACCCCGTCTCCCTCCTGAAAGGTCACCCACCCAAAATTAAGTGGGATGGATATCTCTTGTAAAGTTGATGTAATTATAAGGTCACAAAAGAAAAAGATAAGGGATTGGGATTGGGATTGGGATTGGGATTGGTCCCAATCATGAGTAGGCGAAGGAGTACCCAACTGGCATGTGTGCACCGTATCTGATCTTCTCCCTTTGGGTTCGACAAGCAAGACATATATATATATATAGTGTGAACTCGGACAGTGAAAGTTTTGAACAATCAAATCAAATCAAACAGGATTAAACTAAAGTAGGCTTATTATCATGTTGAGACCTTTTATGCTTAGCAGTTAGTGCTCCAACAACACGCTTGTAGTTTTATAGATATCCAAAACCAATGTGTTTATAAATTTATTCGATCAGTTAATTAAATATTAATTAGAAATTGATTAAAGAAGGCATCAAGTGAAACCGACAGAGCTACGTATACTCAATTAATTTTAGAAATGGGGAAAGACAATAAGGGAACACAAAGACATATATGTTATATATATATATATATATATATATATATATATATACATATATGTGTCCTTTAAAGTTTATTTATTAAAGGACAATGTTAAATACTCTAAAAGTCTTCCAAATCTATGTGACATTAAAATAATCACTGATTAAAAACATACATGTAAAACTCACTTCACGTCCAACACTCTATATTAAATGGGGATCTTTTAGGGGTCATTTTTTGAAGATCTCAAGCATTATCCTCTCTTAAATTATAATTTTAAGCTTTTTAATTTGTCAAGGCGTGCTTCTAGTTCTAGACATGAGTCTTCGTTCGTGCATATCTGCCACACACATGTGTGTATAGTATGGCGGCTTTATTCTTTTTTTTCTCTTATGCACTTATATACTTACCCACGAAAAAATACATAATTGCCGAATTGAAGTACTTAATTAAAAATACTGAAGTTGACAGCGTCCGATTTAATGGATCTTTATATATAGGGTGAATTAACACATTATAATTTATACATGCATGCATTCTCATCAATTAATTTCAGCAAAAATAATTTCGAAATATATACCCTGTCAAATATATATGGATGTCCATGTCTCTACCATACTACGAGGTCTTTTCCTGAGTCTAAGTATCATTAAATGAGATGACACAAGAAAGAACAAAGCCGTCCGGAAAGAAACCTTGGAGAGCGACCGATCCAAAAAGCAATAATTTTACCACATTAAGTTTCAATCTAGGGATATGTATATCAATTCTCAACACTGTTTCTCGTGGAGTTATGTCTAACACTCACTATACAAATTAAAAATAACCATCCTTTTTTTTTTTCTGACCTTATTAGATTGTATTACGTACAGTATAGTGTAAGATACAATGGATGTTGAAGTAATATTCAGAAAATACGAGTAGTTTACGCAGTTGTGTATTTGTTATGACTTGTATGTACAAGCATGTAGTCAAACCCAGCATATAATTTTTACATCTAACAATATTATACACTTTTAGCAGGTAGTAAAGAAATACGGACCGAGATCGATTGCTACAAACAATTGATCTAGAAGCTGGTCAAAACAATGGTGAGAATAAGAAATATATATGTTTTTGGGTCAAAGACGCTTCAGCTGGCAAGAGAAGAAAGAATGTAGAAGAAGATAATATAAATAAGTAATTAGAAATGCATTGATCATGGCATAAGAAGAGAACAATTAAAGAGGGAGACATATATATATATATATATATATAGTTTGCGTGCATGTGTGTAATTGAGCACCGTCCAACGGCTATTTATGTCAACGCTTGCAATAAATCCTTAAAACCCGCCTTTGCTTTTGACCAGAAGACTTTGTTGTTGTATTCCCTCTAACGTTTGTTTGTGTTTGTGTTTGTGTTTGTGTTGTGTTTGTTATGTTAATGAATTCATTGGGTATGGAAACTTCATGGAGAAAAAGAGTAATTAATAGGTAAATATATATATTTATATATGTTCAACAACAACTACAACTTGTTTAATTTAGTCCATATGAGAGTGGATTATGGTCTTACTTAATTTGTTTAATTAGCTTCTAATTTTGAACAAGTTTCCATCTCATTTTATTACTTGAGTATGCCTTTGCAC
This sequence comes from Tripterygium wilfordii, assembly GCF_013401445.1. NCBI lineage: Eukaryota > Viridiplantae > Streptophyta > Magnoliopsida > Celastrales > Celastraceae > Tripterygium > Tripterygium wilfordii. The sequence continues at coordinate 13,244,304 of NC_052245.1, read as the reverse complement.
CAAAGACTATAATATTGACACACACATTAATTATACATAGCACTAGCTAGCTAGAATATCGATGGATGCATGGGGGGACCAATATTAATGCATCTTACTAGAAATTAACAAAGGGGCTCGCGGCAATATTAGTGGAAGAGATATCTTCAACATTATTGATCAAAGAAGATTAATTAACATGAGGGCATCAATTCTAGCTGTAATAAACAAAATATATAACATACTTCAAGGCTAGCTAGTTAAGAATTAATTGTGAGAATCAGGGGGTTAATTAATTATATTGGGTGATGGTACCTGGCTTCGATTCTCAGCGGGTGGGGTGGATGAGGATAGTTTGGGGAGGGGGATATATACTTTCTTTCTTTTATTATTATTATTTAATGGTAGTAGGATATATACTTTACGTGTCAAAGATTGCAATAGATGCAAAAGTGTTTGGTTTTTTCTTTGCTGTGCTTTTCCCACTCCAGTCCCCTGTAAGGGAGTATATAGGAAGAAGAAGAACTATAGGAGCTGACCTTTAGACCAACAAATCTATTTTCACACCACATCCCATGAACAACACCCAGTACATTCCATTTATTTTTTTTTCTTTTTTTTTTTTCTACTCTTACAAAAACTATTTTCAGGAGATAAACTTAAAATAGAAGGAAAAAAAAAAGGCTTGAAATTAAGTTATAGAATTACTATTTGATTTTGATGGCTTTTTCTTTTTGTAGAAAGTGACAACTGAATTCATTGAATCCAGCTATACTGCTATCTCTATATAGGCATGCATCAGCATCACAAAATATTAATGTCATCTCTCCCCTCCCTCTAATTTGATACCAATACATTTCCAATTACATATTAACACGTATACATATATATATATATACATATGTATATATGTATATATGTATATATCATTCGAGAAGCTCCTTGTGAACAACTCATTTTTATTTTCTACTTAAATGGGTCCGACCATTATTATGCTCTTTTTTCTTAAACTTATTATTTTTTTGGTAAGCGATAACAATCCAATTTTGCTTTGTATATATCCATATAATTCAATCATGAACTCCTCCCACAAACTCTTAGGCAATGCACTTAGTTAATTCACACTTTATAAATTAAGGAGATTAATTTGTACCACACTACCACTAGATAAAGCTCATATGAGATCCTTTATTTTTTTAATTAATTTTTTTTATGTGTTTTTCTTGGTGCCTCAATATCCCACTCTTTTTAGCTATATGATTCCCTTTTCTTTTAGCTTTATTAGCTGCAATAATATTCTATATATTAATTAAGATATGCGGTAGCATTTGATACTCATGATTCGAATGTGTAGATATAGCTAAAGCACAAACACCTTCCTTAATATAATTAAAATAATGAATTCCTCCGGCCACACATTAACATTTTAGTACATATATTTTTAAAATCAGAGAAAGATGTCAGGCTCCTACAATGTAAGAGACAAACAATGTATTGGATACAGAATAATGATTAATTAATTGTTTATTTCCAGTTAGATCTATATATGCATGCTACACGTACGGAAACACATTTATTGGAGCCTTTCAGTAATACGCGTACGTGTTCACGTATATATAATTCATGCCATTTACTACTTGTTAACATGCGTAAATCTCATGAGTATATTGGAAGGTTATATCTTCTGAAAGAGATGTGATAAGACCTAAAACTACTAATGCCACGTATATGCGTAATGAACAAGTAAGAATAATTAATTAAATATATAATTAAGTTTCTTTACTGGACACATGGTGAATTACCTCAAACATCAATTTTAAATTTAATTTTTTGGTGTTTGGATTGATCTTTTAACTCTTTTTAAACACTTTGAAAATTAATTCATAGATAGCCTAAACTTGCTGCTGCCATTGTACCTACATTGTCAAGTGTAAGGGGACCAAAATCGAATTGAATTCATAAATTAAATTGAAGTTCAATTAACCTACCAATCAGGCAATTCGACTAGCTACTTTATTAACCCAGCCAAATTAACTATGTTGTGCACTTTCTTTCTTTTTTTCTCGATAAAGCCCCGGCCCCTTGATTCGTTTGGAGAGGCATGCAGGCCATGTATCTAGCAAAGAAAGAAATAAGTCCCGCTCTTCTAACTAATCCTCTCAGGCACTAGTGCTGAAAGCCAACCTAGCTACGTGTACATAGTATTTAATTAGATCAATTCTAGCTAATTAATATTAGTTTTGACTAATTGGAACTGAATGCCCCCCCTTAATTAGCTTAATTGATATTCGTTACGACTAATCAAAAAAAATATTGGATATATATTCATTTGATGGTTAATTAAAATGTTATTTTGGAAATAATTCATAAATATTTTTTTTTCTAAAATAAATTCATATTTAATACCATACGAAAAGAAGAAAGAAGAAAATGAAGTAGACGAGTTGTCCAAAAGTTGATTGACAGGTTGATGGAAGAAGTAGTATATAAAAAAAACTAACTCAATTGGACGCACACGCACAAGCAAGCAGAGACGGAAGAAAGTCAAACTTCAAAACCTCTCTCTCTCTCTCTCTCTCTCTCTCTCTCTCTATATATATATATATATATATATCTTAATAATATATACTTAATTACTGTTAATTACTAGTTAAGCTCAAGATTAAGTGAGTTCTCTATTGCGGCTCACCCTCCATGTTTTTCAAACCCAATTGCTTATATATACTCTATGAAAACCCCTTCTTCTCTCTAATCCATCCATCCATCCTGCACTGTTAAACAACAATAATAATCTCTCTCTCTCTCTCTCTCTCTATCTATCTACTTTTTTGTTCCAATCAATCAGTCTCTCCATTTGAAGAAAAGATGGTTGTTGTGGATGGGATTCATGGGAACAACAGAGGTAATACTTGCAGCAGCGTGGACTCTAAAGAATTACGTGAAGAAGATAATCTGGATTTAAGGAGAGGTCCATGGACGAGCGAGGAAGATCTGAAGCTCATGAATTACATTGCTAATAACGGCGAAGGAAGATGGAACTCTCTCGCTCGTTGCGCAGGTACTATAATTAATTTAGTGTTTCACAAAGAGCCAAACAACAAGTTGATGACATGATCGTCATGATTCATGATGAGTACACGGCTCCAACTTAGTTTTTTGTCGTCATCATCAATATCAATATCTATGGATATTTCTCTTTAGTTAGATTGATAATGAAAGAAGCTTTCATGCCATAAACAAAAGTAGTATTTAATTTTTGCATAAAAAGTGGTATATATGGTCTCTTATTTCTTTCACTCCTTTTTTTGTTTTTTGTTATTCCTTTTTTGGCCTCTCTTTTTCTCTCCAATTATACTGCTTTTGGTGATGATGAATAATTAATCAATGGATCTAGTTGAGCATGTAAGAGAAAAAGCTGCTTTGTTGCCTATGTAAGAGAGCGTGAGATTGTAATCTATATATATTTGTAGTTTTTGTACAAAAGCTTGCAAAACTGCAACTTGTGGTGCAATATAGTATATGATGAGTTAATGCTCTTTCTTCTCTCTCTCTTTGTGTTCTCAATATTCTCTTATTATATCAATATTCTAAATGTGGAATTAGCTTTAATTATATGTATCTAAACTAGATTTAATGAAACAGGACTTAATAGGACTGGAAAAAGTTGCAGATTGAGATGGCTTAACTATCTCCGCCCCGACCTACGTCGCGGAAACATCACTCTCCAAGAACAACTCATGATCCTCGAACTTCATTCTCGATGGGGAAATCGGTAAATCTCAAAAATTTTATTTCAAAACCATCCATTTTTTATTTGTTCACTGTTTTTGATGAAAAACAAATTATTCATTTTTAGATGGTCGAAGATAGCGCAGCACTTGCCAGGCAGAACCGACAACGAAATCAAGAACTATTGGAGAACTCGGGTCCAAAAGCACGCGAAGCAGCTCAAATGTGACGTCAACAGCAAGCAATTCAAGGACACCATGCGTTATCTATGGATGCCTAGACTTGTCGAGAGAATCCAAGCCGCTTCAGCCACAACCACCACGACCGCCGCCGCCACCCCCCGGCTAGTGAGCTTACCCTGCGAAAGTGCACACACGATCTCTTCGAGTACTTACACTCCAGAGAACTCCAGCACTACTGGCACTTCCTCCGACTCGTTTGGGACTTCGACTCAGGCTTCATCAGACTTGGGCGTGGAGTATAATTACAACAATATCCCGGTTAATCACAACCTTAATCTGGATCACTATCAAGCCAATCAAGGCGGTAATTATCAGGACTTCGCTGTTAGTACTGATCTGTCCGGGTATTACGGTACTCAGGGATTGGATTTTCAGGAACAGAACAACGTTAATCCATGTTTGAACAGTGAGGACACATCGGACATTCTTTGGAATATGGAGGACATTTGGTTCTTACAACAGCAACTCAACAGCATGTGAACAGTTGGAAAAATTAAAAAGAAAAAAACAAGAAGAAGAAGAAGAATTATTATAGAGAAAACAAATTAGGATAAATATATGCATAGAGAAAATTGGGATACAAGTTCCAATTGTGGATTATTAGTATTGGTATTGTTATTCTTGACTTTGTGTTTCTTTTTTCTTTCTTTTGTTTGTTTTGGGGAGGTTGTTGTCAATTTAATTGGTTAATCTCATTCTTTCTTTGATATTTATTACTATACTCGGTGGATTTTTTTTAACCAAGTGATTGCACTATAGAAGCATGTTTCAAGATAATTATAATTAATAACGGATCGATATATACCATCATATCATAATATATAAAGATATGCGCATAATTGGGTCCACCATGTTTACTCTTATAGTCTTTCATTTTATATTGTAATGAAGTATGATCATTAGTGTTTTTTTAAATTAATATTTTCATTATGCATCTACTAATTAGTCATGCAACTTTTAAAACATTGTCCATGGGGTCTGAACCAGATTAAAGTCCCCTTAAGTTTCTAGAAAACAGAAAGTGAAATTACAATTAGCTATAGGACGTGGCATTAAGAGATTCGTCATATCAAGTACTTAAGTTAGTCATTACTCATCAGGGGAGAACTATATTTGTTTTTTGTTTTTGCTAAAGCTTAGAGAATGATCTTACCATTTTTTAATTATTATCAAAAGCACTACCACCTATGTACAAAAATTCCCAATCATGCACCATTTCTCCTTTTTTTGTACGGACTAAGTGCAGAAAATCCCCCATAAAACCAGTCAAATTAATCTTGATACTAAATTTGATTCCCCAAGTAATTAGTGCATATATGTTAACGACATGGGGGCAGTATTATACCTTCATTTATATATAATTAAGCACTTAATCTTGTATAAATCAAGAATTCAAAACATTATTATCCTAGATATTTCTCTTTTTTTCTAGGATATTTTAGGATTACCAAATACATATATATGAGAAAAGAGACTATAGATATATGTCTATATCATATTAAAATCCCAAATACACTCTATACGATCATAAACTGGTTGCAGAGCATCCTTGACAAGGTCGGTCTTGAGGTCTCAAATGATCTTGCTATAGGTTAACTTTTCAAGACCATAAGAAATCTTGATCGATCGCATTAAGCCACCAACTAATTCAAGTCAAACAGGAATTTCTAAGTCAACTTTATTTATTTATTTATTAGCACCATTTTCAGCTAATATAGACCCAAAAAAAAGGGGAGAAAAGAGTCTAATTTTGTGGACAAAATATTGGCACTTGGGAAGGAGAGGTTTTCGCACGTAAATAATAAGTGAAAGAACAAAATTTCAGTACTCCAATTTATATCGAAAATTTCAGTCCAATCAAATTAATAATATTATTCACTTTAAGTTTATCACACAGTGGATATATTATATTTCTGAACTATCACTAACGTTAGTTACCCGAGTCTAGAAAAAACCTTAACTTTGTGATTTGCTTGGGTTTTCCTCATAAATCACATCTTATGGTGCTCTCCAATGAATGTAGGATAAGGTTGACACAAAACGTGATGAAATAGTATTATAACACCATACAGAGGGAGAGAGAGGTTTATGGCGGCGGGGAATCTTTGTAGGCCGCGTACCTAGAGGAGAAGCCATCGAACTGGTCCCCCGGTAGCAAGGTGTTGCAAAGCTGCCACGTGTTTTCTTCTGCTTATTCGTAAGTCTTAACTCCGTTTAGGCTTCCTGAACTGAAGCACTCAGAGGTCAGCCGCAACCGTTGAAACTGCCCACAAATTCCACGTAAGACATATGTTGAAACGTGTGCAATTGTTACACCTATACGAGAGCAGAGAAAGGTCCACTATCTCCACAGTTCATCCTTATTAATTTAGAGACAAGCACACACGTGTGAACGTATACAGCTGGAGTCCACATTTGGAGGTCTCAGAGTACTGTCTTATCTTTATTCTAGTGGGGCGGGGGGTTCTTGGGTAGGAGTTGGACCAGGGAGAGAGACCCACCTATAGTAAAGATGTGGGGTCCTGATTTAATCTAACGCTAGCATCTGATGCCATCAATATTGGACCTAATAATGCTTGAGACCCCCAAAAAGTGACTCTCAAAAAACCCTCATTTAATATGGAGTGTTGGATGTGAAATAGACCCTACATGTGTGTTTTTAATCAATAGTTATTTTAATGCCACATAGATTTGGAGACTTTTGGGGGTGATATTTTAAGGGTCTCTAGCATTGTCCTTTTGGACCCCACGTCACAAAATCACTGTTGAATAAGCAATAAGGTGGTTGTTAACTTAATCGAGAGGTGCAAATAAGTCGTTGGTTGAACGGTAATCACAGTGTATGTAAAAGATCATGCACCCATTAGATCGTGCGTTCGAATCCTATCTCTTTCCAAACACCTATTTCAAAAAAAAACAAACTTAATCGAGAGGTAGCTATCATCAGGAGCTTACAATGTACTTGGCTTCATGTTTGGCCTAAACACACTGCTGATTCTGCAGTTTTGACGTTGATATCAAATAGAATTCGATAATGATCACCACAAACTATCAACCTCATAACAAATTCGATAGCACATATATTACAATCTTGAAAATTCAATTTATAATTAAATTGTTGATCGCGACCAATTACGATCATCTTCTACAAATTAATTAGCCAAGTTTTTTATTTTCTTACAACGTACGTAAACTTGATCTCATCAACTTTTGAGATTATGCATTGATTTGGAACCACATGCAACTAACAGATAAAAAAGAAAGAAAAAAAAGAAGGGGATGAAGATAGACTGAAATGGGTATATATTAGATGCACATGCCAGTAAATTAGACTTTATAATTTTCTCTTTAGTACCATATTGGGTTCAGACTGGCGTACATACCCACATATAATTTACTTGTAACTTGCGTGAAGCTCTCTCTGATGAAAGCGAAATGGGACTTTTAATTAGTGTCTTTTCTTTTTTTCTCTTTCCAAAAGCTCTCACCAGTCATGACTAGATGGTATTGGTGCCCATCTATATCACCATCTCTTTAATTAGTGTTATATATATTTAGGTTATCTCCAAAAATGTGTAGAAGATGTCTCCAACCCGTAAAAAACCAAGGAAGTGAACATGTTGTGCTTCCATTATAAGTAAGTGCACGTCTTAGTTTAGATTTGTGCTTATCCATGAGAGGAAAAACATGGATGAAAGTACACTTGAATTGTTATTTCTTACATTAATGGAATTTTTTTTTTTGTAGTGGTGGCTACTTATTACAACCAATGATGATTTGTTAATCACTCTCGTTATGCAAAGGAAATAGCATCTCCACAATATTAGGAGAAGCTTATGTGCACATTTTATCTTCTCATCACTTGACCTTCGTGAGCAACAAGAGGTTTATGCACCCACTTTTCCTTTTTTATGCTATTCTTAAGAATATTTACGTATAATAAATAATAAATAATAAAAAAAAACACGCCATTATCGTATTAAGGAAGGAAAAGAGTATGCATGAACTATATCTGACGTTCGATGTGAATAATGCATCCTGATTCCTGCTTGTTCGCTGTGTCTCAGGCCGTCTACAATCTGGGCTGTAACATTGAAATTAGGCTTGATATGTAACTTACCCCCAAGGCCCGGTTTGTTTTTAATTAAGCATTTTGAAGGCCTAAAAAGTTATGTAACAAGCAGCACAGGCCCCCAATAAGCATTTCACATATGGACGAAAAATATACGAGCCCACTAAAGCAAGTTGGTGGACTGGTGTGGTGAATAATGCAATTAGCCAATAAGGGGGCATGGAGATCCGGATCCGCTATGGGCCTATGGCACTAGTTTCCAATTCCATCGATTAACTTTTAAATTATTGGTGAATATATATATATATATTTCTTTTGGTTACTGGGGAGACAACCTATAAAGTATAAAGAAAAGATGCGGAGAGCCACTAATCCACACCAACAATAACGAAGTGTAACGTGAAGTAGAAGGCCTCTTCCATAAGAATTGGACAACATCAGGCCCTCTAAAATATGGGCTTAAACGGACACTCTGGGAAAAGATGTCGTGGAACAATACCACGACAAGTGAACAAACAACTATACAAAGATTCAACATGCATGGAGGCTCTACTGACTACTGAGATGACCATTGGTGTCCTCGATCAAATGAGCCAGTTATGCGTCTATTGGGCCTATGAAACTACTTTGGGTTGTAATTGAGACCAACCATGACAAGCCTGGGTCACATCAGATTCGCTCTTGATCACCACCTCCCGGTTGGTCTTGGTCCTCCGCACGCCACAGCAAAGAGATAAAAGGGAAAACTCACTCAAACACATTTATTCAACGTCCACGGGCAGCAAAGTAATTGTAATCCTCGCGGCTCAATATTCATTCTTGCAAGGAACTTTCCTGTTTCTCCGCTTATATTACTCTCCCTGGGAAACATTTTCGATTACGACTCCCCTCTCTTCTGATCAACGGTTTCGGTCTCCCCATAATCGTAATTTGTAAGTAACGAACATTTCCAATTCTAGATTCCAGTTTCTGTTCGTTTCAGTTCTTCTAGCTGATCTAAGTGTATATTTCATTATTCTAAAGAGTCCGTATATACGCGTATATAGAAATACACAATATATAAGTTCGAAGCAGCTAAAATGATCAACACTGGCAGTTGTATTGGAATCTCCACCATGAGGCCCTCTTGTAGACTCTTGATTAGCGCAGAAACCTCTTCGATTTTCGGATTTTCTCCTGCAGGGATTAACAAGTGTTCAGTCATTTATAATTTGTCCAAATCACGATCTGGAACTAGTAGTATTAGCAGATTCTTCTGTTGTCATGTGAATAGGTTTGTGATTGGTTCGGATCGGAGAGCTTTTTGTGTTTCCGATTCAAATTGCGGTCAATCTAGGGTTTTTTCAACTAGTTTTGATCGACTCAGTAGGGATGTTAGGAGGATGACCGGTGGTAATAGTAGTAGGGGTATTTTAGTTGTCCCCAGTGCCACCTCCGATATTAGGAATCATTCAACGTCAGTTGACTCCCATGTAAATGAAAAGGCTTTTGAGAGGATTTACATTCAAGGTAGATTGAATGTGAATCCTCTAGTGATTGAAAAGGTTGAAACAGGTCATGATACACTGAAAGAAGAGTTAGAAAAAGATGATTCTAGTGTAGATACTGATAATTTCAAAAGTCTCGATCAAAGTTCCACTGAGGTTCAGAGAGTGGTTTCTGAAATTGAAAAGGGGGCCTGGAAGCTGCTTCAAGATTCGGTTGTGAGCTATTGCGGGAATCCAGTGGGCACTGTTGCAGCTAATGATCTGGCGGATAAGCAGCCTTTGAATTATGATCAAGTATTTATTCGTGATTTTGTCCCGTCAGGTCTTGCATTTCTTCTTAATGGAGATGGGGAAATTGTTAGGAATTTCCTTCTTCACACATTGCAGTTACAGGTATGTTTCTGTTAAAATAATTGACATTCCCTATATATGTTTAGAATTGTAGATTTGTAGTGTATTTTGTGGTTAAGTTTGTGGTTGATGGTACTCGTAGGTCTTCTTTTGCTGCATAAATGAGGACTCGGGACTTTAATGAGAAGAGCTTATAGTTTATGCATCCTTACGTAGTTAAATATCATTCATCCATTTCCTTAGAGGAGAAAGAAAACATGCACTTTTATTATATTGAATTCATCATAGGTTTTCACTTTTCATGAATGATTTTGATTTTGATTTTGATTTTTTTTTGGTAATCTCTCTTTATGATAGTAACATGAAGCAAAGAATCTTGCAAACTTCCCCAGAAGAAATGGAGGAAATTTTGTGAAGAATATTTGTTGCATTTTGGAATTTGAAATGATTCCAGGGAAATTTATTCTTCTGCAGATGTATTGAGATATTTCTAGCAAACCTCGGAAATTGAAACTTTTAGCATGATATGTTGTTATTGTTACTTGACAGCATATTTTGCGGGCTTCTTTCTTGATTTGCTCGAATCAACTTGCTAAATTGATCTTTCATTTGAAGGATGGCAATTTTGTAATAGTTTTAATTGAAAATCTTTTGAATGCATTAGAGTTGGGAGAAGACTGTGGACTGTTATAGTCCTGGGCAGGGATTGATGCCAGCAAGTTTTAAAGTTAGAATGGTACCTCTTGATGGAAGCAATGGATCATTTGAAGAGGTACTGGATCCTGATTTTGGAGAATCTGCAATTGGCCGTGTTGCCCCTGTTGATTCAGGTAAAAGACATTAGTGGAGCCCGTGAGAAAGTAGTGTTTATCAATTCGTATTGCTTCAGCATTTGAAATTGCTGGAACTTCTGCTTGTTCTGTATATTTAGATGTCTTATGGTGCCAATTTCCTATTTGTTAAAATTTTGAACATTTCAGAATGAGCCAATCAAATTCTGAACCATGTGCCTATTATGTAAACAGGATTGTGGTGGATTATTTTGTTGAGAGCGTATGGGAAGATCACAGGCGACTATGCATTACAAGAGAGGGTTGATGTCCAAACGGGCATTAGACTCATCCTTAATTTGTGTTTAACTGATGGGTTTGACATGTTTCCATCTCTATTAGTGACTGATGGTTCCTGCATGATTGATAGACGGATGGGCATACATGGACACCCTCTTGAAATTCAAGTAAGTTAAGTGTGATCAACATGGGCTTAATTTTTCTTTTGTCTATGTAAGAGTTAAACTGGATGGATTGCCACTGTCTATTGCTAATTTTTTTGATCTTCATCTTCGTCTAATTTTTTTTCATTGGCTGACCTCGCCCCTTCCCCTCTTCAGGCATTGTTCTATTCGGCTTTACGATGTGCCCGTGAAATGCTCATAGTCAATGATGGAACGAACAACTTGGTAGCCGCAGTTAATAATCGGCTCAGTGCACTCTCGTTTCATATCAGAGAGTACTATTGGGTGGATATGAAGAAGATCAATGAGATTTATCGTTACAAGACTGAAGAATACTCTACAGAAGCTATAAACAAGTTCAATATTTATCCAGACCAAATCCCTTCGTGGTTGGTAGATTGGATTCCTGAGGAAGGTGGCTATCTCATTGGCAATCTACAACCTGCTCATATGGATTTTAGGTTCTTCACCCTTGGGAATCTTTGGTCAATTGTTTCATCTCTAGGTACCCAGAAACAGAATGAGGGTATTCTAAGTTTGATTGAAGCCAAATGGGATGATCTTGTGGCTCATATGCCTCTTAAGATATGTTATCCTGCCTTAGAATCAGAAGAATGGCGTATAATCACAGGCAGTGATCCTAAGAATACGTAAGACTTTTTGGAGTTTTTTTGTGATATACTCTCTCTCTCTCTCTCTCTCTCTCTCTCTCTCTCTCTCTCTCTCTCTCTCTCTCTCTCCATAAATTCTGACATCGATTCTGTTTCTTTCAGCCCATGGTCATATCACAATGGGGGATCATGGCCAACACTCCTATGGCAGGTAGTAGTTATGAAAGTTTCATGAATTGGTTTTGCGAATAGATGCGCCATGATGAAAGCAATATAGTATTGCATCTGATATATTTGTTTACTATCGCAGTTCACCTTGGCTTGTATCAAGATGCGAAAACCAGAATTAGCACAAAAGGCAGTTGCTTTAGCAGAGGAGAGGCTATCAGTGGATCAATGGCCTGAATACTACGACACAAGAAGTGGGAGGTTTTTAGGCAAGCAATCACGACTTCACCAGACATGGACTATCGCTGGTTACCTGACCTCAAAGATGCTTCTGAAGAACCCAGAGAAGGCATATTTGTTGTTCTGGGAGGAAGATTATGAACTTCTCGAGATTTGTGTTTGTGGGCTTAGCAAGTCTGGTCGAAGGAAATGTTCACGTTTTGCTGTGAGATCTCAAATCCGTGTTTGAGGTCTCTGAACTCTCAACGTGATTTGTCCGTAACTTTGTTGATCTATGTTGTGAACGTGTAACGTGGAACATTGCTGGAAGTCAGAGGGCTGGCTGTGTTTTTGGAGGGCCCCTGAAAAGGCATAAACATGTATACAATTTCCGTACGGTGATCAATTTGGATGTTTGAGATTATACAGACCATGTCGGTTATTATTAGCTTTCTATGTGGTGGTGTTGATCATGCAAGTAAAATTTGTTGTGCGTGGATTTTCAATGTTGTAATTGGGTTTCATTTCTACATATCTCATCTAAGGAAGAAAGCAGGCAGGCTCTATAAGAATGTCGGTGCCATTTCTTCATTCCCATACTACCACTTGCATCACATTCACAACGTCACCTACTTCTGGATGGAATCTACAGGCTCTCTTATGTCCGTATAGCTACTAAACAAGTCTAACATGATTAGAGTTGGTTGCTTACCACAAAAATCAAACGACTGCGATTCTGTCAAGAAATTGAATTAATTTTAGTACCAAGATTACGTAAAACGTATAAGGTTGCCATTTAAACTATATGTGAAGTCCTGACCTGATCAGAAGCAAAGCCACATCCACAGATGCAATGATGAAGCAACGTGAACTATACTACAACAATTTCGCTTCATTTTCTTCAATTAAAAAATAAATAACAAATAAAAATGTAGCAGTCAAGTCAACACGGATTAGTCTCTACGTTTTTGGTCAATCTAGCAACATAGTGACTTCTCTTACACCCTAATATTCCTTCCTTCGTGAGAGGTCTGAGGACGCCTCTCCCACTGAACTATCATCAATCTCATCAATGTATAACAAGCAAGGTGCAATTATAGGCATGTGTGGAAGCCATTCCAAAAGAAAGATTATTAGGTGACTCAGCTAGACTGCTTTTGTTCTTATATTCATTTGTCAACAAACCAAAAAAAAAACGAAAAGTATGTGCGTAACTAGCTGCAACTCTCTGGCGTTTGTGTGCAGATTCCTCCAACATACACATGCTGATGCAGAACTGAACAAATGGATTTGACAGTTTCAGATCTGCAATAGTCGTTGCGTCAATGATGAATATAAGTTACCTGTGTATCGCCGGCCTGGGGGAGGAAAAGACCAACAAAGACCATTGGAGTGAGTCGCCGGCGGTGAGTTTTGCGACGGGAGATGGGCGGTGGGCGGTGGGCGTGTGTGGAGCAGGAGATTTGCGAAAGTGGTCACCAGTAACTAAAAAATTTTAACTCGAAAAGCATATAACCCAATCTCGTACACGTTGCATGGGCCGAGGCATGGATTGGCCCAAATCTCGCAGAGACTTTATTACTCGATCCAACTTGTCTAGTTGGGCTACATTTTCTGAAATGCAGTCCAGATCGAGTGAAAAATTAGGCCCATGATGAGCCTCTTGAATGTTACAGCCATATCAGTTTTTCGTTTTTGTGGATCTTTCAAATTTCATATTAATTTTTCAATTTGTTATTTTATAAAATTATTTGATTTCATATTTAAGTCAAATTTTAATTATGTCTAGAAATATATCGTAATCAAAATAAAAAAAAAACTTACTAATTAATTTAGTTGTTATTTCTTTGAGGAGGTCACGACGAGACGGCTCGTTTATTATAAGTAGTAAATGGGAATGGAGTGATGTATGCAGGTGAGGCTTAGTAAGACTAATAAACAAAAAGAAAAGTAAGTAACGTCAATTACTCCGCATTCCATTAAAGGGATCCAAATAAATGCATATGCCAAGTGTTGATCAATGAATAAAGTTTGTGGTCGAAATCTAAAGTAGATTTTATAAAATTCTTGAAGCTTTTTTGACCATATTCTTGAGATGACACACAACCAAATGTAGAATTAGATGTCTCCAACATGGGAGACTCACCACAAGGAATATCTAATACAAAAAACACAAGTGTAGTTGCCATTTTCACTGGAAAATTAATTAAATGTTAGGTGGACCACTAAACCCATTTCAAAAAAAAGAACAAAGAGAAGATTATTCATTATTCACTTCCTTTTCAAAGGCAAAAGAATCTTTGCAGGTTTTTGTTCCCTTCTACCATTTGGAGGAGCAACCTATCAAAAATGTCAATAATGCACACACTTTGGACACACTCGAGAAAAATGAATACACCCACACACGCATATGTATGTATGTGTGTGTATATATATATATATATATATATATATATGCAATTTTGTATTTGATCATCTACTTTATATCCACATTTTGTGCATTATTGGCCGGGTTCCTGATTTGGGTGTGCAGTTTTAACCATCCAAGTCACCTTCATGTGTACCTTATATGCACAATCTAGTGAATTATATCGAGCTGCATAGATGATAGGGTATGTGTATACGTATATATCTCCGACTCCTAGTATTTCAGTGCATATGATTCTTTGTCCAAACATATTCCACGTCTGGATGTCTGGATTGGTCACGTCAATGTCAAAAGTCCAATGGAAATGGGATGGATTCATCATTGCTTCATGGCAAATTGAAGAGTACGTTTTAGTGAAGGAAAGACTATGACTTCAATCACAAGATAGGCCTTGTTACCATCACTTATATCATTAGCTAGGCTTGCATGCTAGACAGAGGAAGCTTCCTTTTGTTGATGGAATAATACATATATACACTAATAATTAACTGTGGATCATCCCTTGATATTTTAGACCCACCACTTTGATCCAAGTAGCTCAATTTCAGAAGGACCCCCCCCCCTCCCCCCAAATAAAATAAAAAAACAAAACAAAAGGTCCCATTTGCTTTTTCACTCTTGAGGTCGTAGGCAATAGAGATATATATAAGTCTATTTGTGGCCAAAATTTATGCAATAAATCAAATTCGGCCTGCTTAATTGTATAGTATAGGTCACAAAGAGAATATTGGAAGGAAACAAAAATTAATGATAAAGATTCCAAGAGTTAAAATCCCAACAGTTGAGTTGAACATATAATATCCAATTGAATTCGTTGATTCTACATGTCTCATATGAGGCATACGAGGTTGGTGTGTGTGTTTTTGTAAGCAAGGAATTAATTAAATAATTAATATTGATATGAAGACAATAATTAAAATTCATTAAAAACGCAGGCCGAGGAATATTGGAGTGAGTGGAGTTTAGAATACTTTGACCGTATCTTAGAAGACTGTGATTGTGTGATTGTTATGCCTAACTTTCTTTTCTACAGGGGTTGCTTCCATTCCCCACAATCTTATTAGTATTACTTATTTTCACAAATAAATTAGTGTTTATGGTGAGATGAAAACACTCGATCAAAATTACACTATTAAAGTACTAGTTTTTACACAAATAAAATTATGCCACGTGGAATAGACAAAGAAAGCGTTTTTTAAGAGGATCTCATGGTTCGGACACATGACCTAAAAGTTGGTAAGCAAGAGAAGTTGGCTTATTGAGATGTTGACCCATTTAATTAGTAATTAGAAATTTAGATTGGAGGGTCGGCACCCACGCAGGCTGTTTTTTTTGTTATTATTGTATTACATTCTTTCTGGGCCTTGGTTCCGTCGTTGTCAGGTCCATCAGGTGAGCCCACTCAAGCCCTTCGACCCACTCTCTCTCTCGCCACATATACTTATGATATAAGGGCTTCGCCGTTTCCACACATTGCATTGCACCGCACAGAACTTTTCAATTCTCTCTCTCTCCCTCGAAAGAGTTCAGACAGGAAAGGTTTTTCAGAGAGAGAAATGAAAGAAAGGCATGGATATCTGCAAGGTATGAAACAGCTTTTTATATATATATATATATATATAATGTCAATTGTCAAAAAGAAAGTCTTAGTTTTCGGGCACTGCCATCACTGATTTCCCTGCTCTTTCCACCTATATATACATACATATACACTCTTCTTACCTCCACATCTGTTTATGGATAATCTGATTCAACAAAATTCTTAGAAATTAAGATTTAATTTACTAGAAAAACTTCGATTTGTTATTGTTCTCAATTAATTAGTTTTTTGTTCTGTTCTGCAGCAATCCTTCATGATTTCTACACTTGTCTTCCTTTGTAGTTTTGTGTGTGTGTTTTTGATGAAAGAAAGCTAGCTAGGTAGATTCATGGTGTCTGCAAGATATAAACATTTTCTATACACATAGAATAAGTGTCAAAATTAAAGTATTATTCATAAACATGTATAGTTGTTGATGTTATATATCACTGACTAACTGGCACCACTAATTTTGCTTGCTATTCCTAGCTCTTTTTCTTTTCACGTCGACATGTCATATATCATGGACAGTATGATTCTTGTATATATAGTTGGTATAATATCTTAATTTCTGTTGAACAAGACTTTGTGGTTGTTGTAATTCATGCAGGTAATCCGCAAGTGGAATTCAAGTACTATTGCTTCAACAGTACTATTTCAGGAAATATTGCACGTGATCATGAAGAAGTTGAAGAAGAAGAAGAAGAAGACTACTGTACTATGGATGCGATGATCTACTTCTTATTGGCCAAGCAATTGGGTTGTTCATGATGTTAATTGGGTGCTATCCTACCTGAGCTTGATATATTTTATTTGTTTTTTTTAATTTTCTTGTTTATTCTGATCTTAATTTCATTTTCCTTTTCCTTTCTTCCATTTTCTTGACCTTGTAAGACCTTTTCTTGACCTTGTAAGACCCCACTTTGTATTTCTTGTTTTTGTTTTCCGTCTCCCATTGAACTCTACACAATCATCCATTGATGTAGAGATCAATCATTTCTCTTTCTTCTTCCCTTCCAACTCATCTTCTCCTTCCTTATCTATCCCTCCTGAGCTGCCTCAACCCCCTCCATATACCATTCATGGAGAGACTAATTACTTTAAGTTCCCATGTGGGTTTACTTTCTTACCTTCTTTTACATGCATGTACCATACTTTTGTGTTGTTTTGTAGCTGTAAAAAACCTCGCTTTCTTATTCTGTTAAGGACAGCAATGCTTAGATTGGTATTATGTGTGTTTTGCAGTTAGGCTTCAGTTTTTTTTTTCTTTGTCATATGTGTTGTTTGCCTGAGAAGAATTGTAAGTGCACTAGAGAGAATAATATCTCATCTGTTCTTTTTTCAGATTATTATGATGATGATCATGAGTTCCTCTCGTGACCACTCTCTGCCCTCTCTTGTAGTCTTATATGTGTACCTTATTTTCCACTGTATTATTGGGTCCCTGATCTCTCTCTCTCTCTCTCTCTATATATATATATATATATATATATACACACATATCCACATATATAAAGTTATTTGCCCTAATTGAAAAGGGTTTTCTCCATACCTCATAAACAATGTTCAAAAGGGAATCAAACCCAGAAAAAGGTTGAGAGAGACTGGTCTAATTATAAAATTTCATGCACATATATACATATGATACAAATTTATATGCGTGTAGAGATTTGTAAAATTTGTACCAAAAAGAAAGCAGTACGTTTTAATGGTAAAGCTGATTTATTGAGAAGGACTATTTTGGTTCTACAGGGCCTCATAAATGTGTGATGATCAGTTCAGTAAGAACAAAGAAGGATCGGAACACAATGACAGAAAACTCATTTTTTGATTTTCATTTTGATTCTTAAAAAAAATTGTCTCTTGTATAAATACAAGACAAGGTGGGGGATAGGATACAAGTGAGTTGTACCTCTCTGAGTGTGGCAGTAGTAATTGTTACATGTACAAGGAAACAATGAGTTGTGAGATACAAAACTCGCTAAGTAATATTATTAAACACACAGAAACCAATTAAAGCTTTTAATTTGTGTTTAATAGTACTGCTAGAAACATAGATGTTAGTGTTACTCTCTTTTACTAAATATACACGCAAGTCCATGACATTGGACTTCACCATGCATGTATTATATACTCTTATCAAAATGTCATTCTCTAGATTAGTATTCAGATTTAGTAATTAATTACTACTACTTGATAATCCATATATATGCAATAATGCACCACAACCCAACACCCAACTTGGTAATTATATGCGTCACATGCATTTCATTTTCAACACCACCACCACCACACACACATATATAAAAATTGAGGTTGTGTATATAATAATTTGTGAGTGAATTTATATGTATAAGTAACAGAAGTTGGGCCCATGTGATTATTATTTAGAGAACTCCATTTTCAAGTGAAAATGATGGAGTGTTATAGCAATTTTCAATCACATCATTATAGCTAAAGATTCCAACATATCTTCAACATCAAACACACAATTTTAGGCTTTAATAAATACCATTTCCCAATTGATCGAGCCAAGCTTGCTGAAAGGAATCTTTCTTTATTATTTAGATTGACGAGTGCCTTAATTATATATTTGGGGGGAAATTAAAGTGGAAAGAAGGGTTTCCTCAAATCAAGTCGTTATGCAAATCTAATGCAATAAGATGAACATCATAACAAAAAAAGAAAGTCTAGTCCCAATTGAAAAGTCAGCATATTAGTGTATAGTCAAACAAAATGAAAACAAAGACTTGACCTTTAAGGATTTGATGCAACAAAAGGAGAAGATTATTAATGATGGTGTCCGCATTGAAAAGCTAAACACCTTTCACTTGTCCCATGACCAAACACTTTTCTCTCTCTTTTCTTTTTTGGCAGTGTAGGGAATGTGACAACCAATAAAAACTTCAAAAAAAAAGCTTTGAATTTTAGTCCACTCCTCTCATGATTTATTCTCTTTTTTTGTGCTAAGGTAACCCCTACATTGGGCCCATACAACTTTCAAACTTTTAACCATCTTTGGGTAACATCCTAACATGCCTCATTCATTAATACTTAATAGAGTGGGTTTTTATTATTTTTCTTTTTTGCTTTTGCTAAAATCATTCCTATTGTTGAAAAGGGTGGAGATTTGACATCTGTCACTCATATTACATCCCAATAATGACTAGACGAAGGGAGTAAAATAATCAAAAAATTAAACAAGTGCTTTGATTTTCATTCTCACTTGTATGTATGGTATAGTTTTCGATAAAAGAAAGAAAGAAAGAAAGAAATGATTAAAATCATTTTTGATAAGAGGAATCCATCAATTTTTTTTTATAACATATATATATATATATATATAACAAGCATAGATTTTGAATGTTATTGTATTTCATAAAATCTTACAATTGGGTCAAATGAAGGCTACGTCGGTCCAATATGGGTTTTGGGCCAGAACCAAATAAAAAGCTAGGAGTAGGTGAGGAGATAAACCATAGCTCCATTATGGGTTTTGGATCAAAAGGAAACACTAATGGATTTGGGTTCAAATGGTCGTTGTAGAATGGGCCTGACTCACAAACAACTGAACAAGTGGAAGGAAAACTTTAGTCACACCCGACCTTTTACTAAAGACACCCCAATTTGAGTTGACCATCCCTTGTAAAACTCAGTTGACGGGGTGTCTTTAGTAAAAAGTAGGGTGTGACTAAAGTTTTCCCAAGTGGAAACAATAATGAACTGACGGACTAAATAGGCTGGCAGAAAGGCAAAATTATTGATACGAGGGTTTGAGAAGTTCATTGAAGAGGAAGAACAAGTGCCCACACCAAGCGAAGGATGCCATCTCAATTTTGCTGCATTGCACAATGTTCCACACCCGTAAGCCTATCATTCAATACGATGTTAATTTCATATTTTGGATTGGCTACTTAATTTTCAAATGTTATGAAAATTGGGCTTTCCCTATGGTGTATTTTTTTATATCTTTAATTCTTATCTGACCGCGCAGGAAGATGACTGAAAATTTGTATAGTTATATTCTTATGTCCAAACACATCTTACCCTCGCATAATAAGTGAAGAGTGTATTTTTAAGAATTGAATATATGACATCTAGATTGCACCCTGTAATTTTATCATTGGTTCATAGTACACCTCAGCTTTAGCTTTCATATATTCTAATGTTGTTGATTGGGACTTCCCCCTCTTCTTCCTCTCCCTCTTTAACCTATCGACCTTTTTGGTTTTAGGACTTGCTATTATAATGGGCCAACATAAAAGTGGCTGAGGAGAGCTATAGTGGCTAGCTCTCTTGATTTTCTTAGTCTGGAATTATTGTTTTTGCATTCTTTTCTTTTTTCAGTCTTCCTTTGTGTCCCATATATAATAGTTATTAGATATACAAGGTGACACATTGCAATTATAGAATTTGTTGGTAATCATCTACACGAGTAAACATTTGTAGCTTACAATTATGCTGGCTTAAAGCCAACTTCCTTTGTCCGTCTCTAGCATGGGCCCTCAGTTTGGGTCCGTTGTCGTAACCTGAAAACTGAATGGCCCATTGTCCAACTAGCTGGGCTAGACATGGGCTACTTCAAGTCAACTCCAATCGCAGCCGTTGATATGAAACTATGAATGACAAATGGGTCACGACGATTTCAGCAGGTGCGTATCAGCGTATTCTCTCTCTCTCTCTCTCTCTCTCTCTCTCTCTCTCTCTCTCTCTCCACTCCCCAATTACTTTGATCCAAGTACCATCTAATTGGCGTTACGAATTGTTGTTACTTTTTATCATTTGTCTTCATTCATGCCGAAAGATTGAAGTTTCTTAACCCAGAAATGAAATTTCAGTTCCACTTCTGGAACTTTCGTCGAATACCCATCTCGAGATAAATCACATGGTAAGCAAGTCCTGATCTTCCTTTCATTTCCTGAATTGGGCAACGGAGATTTTCTCGTTTTGTTCTTTTTTTCTTTTTGTGATTTGAATCATGGGTTCTAGAGATGGGTTCTTCCCGGATGAGGTTATTCTTCAGATACTTGCGAGATTGCCCGTTAAGTCCCTCTTTAGAGCGAAAACTGTGTGCAAACTTTGGTATAGATTATCATCCGACAAGTATTTCACTAAACTCTACAATGAATCATCTTGTAAGAATCCAATGCTATTAGTGGACATTTCAGATTCATTTGGATCGAAGTCCAGTTTAATCTGTGTTGATGATTTGAGGGGTGTTACTGAAATCTCCTTGGATTTCTTAAATGATAGGGTTAAGGTCAGGGCTTCTTGTAATGGATTGTTGTGTTGCTCTAGCATCCCTGATAAGGGTGTTTACTATGTTTGCAATCCAACGACTAGAGAGTTTAAATTGCTGCCTAGGAGTAGAGAAAGGCCTGTAACCCGATTTTATCCAGATTGTGAGGCCACCCTTGTTGGTTTGGCCTGCAATTTGTCAAGTCAAGGGTTCAAGGTTGTTTTAGCTGGTTATCACCGCACGTTTGGTCACAGGCCAGACGGAACCTTCGTATGTTTAGTGTACGATTCTGATTCTGATAAATGGAGCAAATTTGTTTCAATTCGAGATGATCAGTTTACACATATGAATAGGAACCAAGTTGTGTTTGTTAACGGAGCACTTCATTGGCTGACCGGTAGTTGCTCTTGCATACTTGCACTTGATTTGGAATGTGATGCTTGGAGGAAGATTACATTGCCGGATGAATTGATTTTTGGTTCTGGGAATAGAATTTATCTGTTGGAGTGTGATGGGTGTTTGTCTATAATTCAGATTTCGGATGCTTGGATGAACATATGGGTGTTGGAAGACTATGAGAATGAGAAGTGGCATGTTGTGGATAGGGTTAGCTTGAGATGTATAAGGGGTCTTGTGCCTGGTATTTTTCCAATAAGTCAGACTTCTGCATATGTTTTCTTGGCAACACATAAGCAGGTTGTGGTGTATCATCGGAAGGGCAGAGTGTGGAAGGAGATGTACTCTATGAAATCAGCACTCCCGTTGTGGTTCTCGGCTCATGCATTTCGCTGCACAATCTCCTCTTGTACCTAAGATGTTATCTGCCGTTCACTACTAAGTTATGTACAAAAATAAGTTTCTTATTGATGCTACTGCTATTTATTATTGGTTTATTGGTCTTTATCAATGATTTTGGATATGCAATATGCAGTTCCAATGGCTGTGTTGGTGATTTTGTTATTAATAAAGGAACTCAAGTTTCTTGTGTTTTCGTACTGACTGAATTTTATTCAAGAAAGGCTACGGGATGAGATGTAGCCATTGTTTCTCGCATTGAAATTACACCTACATATAGCATACAATTGCACGCTTGTGGTTCTTCATAGAAATTGTGACATTTTCTTACAAAATTAATCTTTTAACACAATCAAAGAAAGTATTACAGCAATCAAGGCAGCGCTCCATGGCCATGTGTTTGCTTTACAAAGATTTGGCTTTTCTTCTGCATTTTTTTGATGGATGAGAAAGATTTCAAGTTGGAAAAAAACATGAAGAGAAGCATTCACGGACTAGTGACTGTCCTGCGTGTGAAAAGTAAATTTCCATAAAATTACCAAATCAGCCCATATCCTCGACGCCACTATAAAATCCAGTTTTCACACCCAGTGACTGACCTTCCCCCTCGAAAGCCTTTAATGGAGTCGCTCCCACACAACTCATCTTCAATTTTTCTCACTAAGCAGATAACAAGTGCTGGGCATTCGCTAACCATAAGCTCAAGCTTGAAATTTGGACCTGGGTGCTCTTTTTCTTCCCAAAAGTTGTCGCTTGGGCTCAGAAAAGCAGTCATAGTCGGGGCAAAGAAGGACAACAAGAACAAGAAGGAAGATAATCACAGCTTCGTTCCCAAACCTGAAGAAGCAACTGGGTTTTTCTCTGAAGCGGTGCTCCTCAAAGAGGTCAATCTTCTTTCACTCTTTTGTCTCCATTCTTTTTTGTTACGGGTCCTCAGTAGAGTAATTTATATGGGTTTGTTGAAACCATTTTTTCCCTGTAATTATTTGAGTTCTTTGTAAAAAAACAAGTTGATGCCGCTCTTTTCATCTATTGACCAGAAAATGTGCGTATTCCTTACCGAATAACTGAGTTTTATTTCGTACCTGAATAACAAAGTTGATAGAGCTTAAACTCTTTTAGCCTGAAAACATTCATGTTCCTTGCCGTATCAAACTAATAGCACCAGACTATCCTAAAGCTTGAAACTCAAAAAAATTTATGTCATTTGTAGATAGGATGCATATACCTCTATGTTTGCATTGTCTTGTGCGTTTGTTTATGTGTATTTAATCATCTACAGCTTTGCATTTTTCCAATAAGATGATGTAGACATTGGCTTTAATCTGTGTTTTTTCTGTAATTCCGTTGTAATGGCGATTTGTTGAATCTATGTCATGTTCGACCATTTGTCCAGGGATAGCTTTTGGATTGATTAAGTTGCTTTGTTTACTTCAATTCCTCGTTTCTCGTTTACATTATGATTGATTTAAGATTGGATTTATGTTTGATATTTCAGAAGAAAGTTCAGGAAGATGGTAGAATTCTCCCTGAGTTTGCGGATGCCGAAGAGGGTAAGTGATGTTGTTCCATTGTGCTCTAGTTGCTTATTGTTGTGGGGTGAAATTGCTAAAATTAGAGTCGTTCGTATATTGCAGAGGAGCTTTTCGAACTTCTGAACCTTCAGCTGCAGAGTGAATCAGATGTCATGCAGAGTAAGCATTTGCTTCTTTCCTATTTCTACTTGCTAGAATGGTTGTGATAGTTTGCTTGGCCACTGTGGTCCGTAGAAAACAACCATTCTAGCAATGGTTTTTCAGTTACATCTAGGCATTCCAACATGTTATCCTGTTAGCTTGCTTTTGATTTTGAATCTTAGAGGCGGACTGTGATTTAGACTGATGTCAACTGTTTAAGTCGTTAGTTTCCCCTATTTCATAAAATCCATGCAAATTATAATTGTACTATTGTAGAATTGATTTTAACTAACTGTGATTTAGATGATTAATTTTCACTTGGTGATGATGTAGCCTATTGGTAGTGGTGACCTTGTGCTTTCTTTCCTCTTACAGCGCGCCACTATGAGGTTGTATATATAATTCACGAGAAGCATGAGGAAGAGGTCGGGAGCGTTAATGAGAAAGTTCAAGGTAATGCTTTGCCCTTCCATCCTTCTGTTCTGCCTATAATGAATTCATTCGACAGAGTATTTCATGAAGTTGAAGTTTTCCGAATACATTTTGTGATCTAAGTTCAACTACAAATTCTTATAATCTTGAAAGAATTTTCTTTAGGAGGTCTATCTTATGCATATACGATTTCAGAGCTTTGCTAATCATTATCCGTACCTTAAGTTGCATTGTGAATCTCAAAACTCTTGTTGCAGATTTTTTGAGGGAGAAGAAAGCCAAGATATGGAGACTGAATGATTGGGGTCTTCGAAGATTAGCATACAAGATCCAGAAAGCCAAGAATGGACATTATATCTTAATGAACTTTGAATTGGAAGGCAAATGGATAAATGATTTCAAGACTATGTTAGACAAAGACGAAAGAGTCATTCGACACCTTGTGATGAAGGCAGATGAAGCAATCACAGAGGATTGCCCGCCTCCACCTGAGTTCCACACGTTGTGTGCTGGTACGGATGACGATGATGAAGAGGATGATATAGATGAAGATGATGGTGATGTAGACTACGATGATGAAGAATATGGCGAGGAGTTGGCTGATGGTTCCTTCGATGATGATCGTGAAGATGGTGTTATCCTCAATAGATTTGAAAATAGTGAAGTGAGGGAAAATGAATTGAGTACCATAAAAAGAAGACATGAGAAAGTAGGCAGGTAGAGGTAGTCAAAGGAGTTCAAGGTTGGTTTATGTAATGTCATATGGCGTGATATTATGTAACAAATAGATGAAGGAGGATCATTTAGAAATTTTATGAAGTTTCTGCTTGTGACCTTCTCCTCTAATTTATCACTAAGCAAGGCATGGAGATCCAATGAGACTCTGCCTCATCAAATACCTTGATCTGATTATGTTGTTTTCAAAGAAAACTTGTTCTCCAAATACCAGATTCTAGCTATGATCATAGCAATGGCAGGTAAATGTTTGGCGGCACAAGCGAATTAGGCTTATGATCCATTAGATATCAACAATAATTGCAAGAGAAATAGGCTTATGATCCACTGCAGTTCGTACTTTCAATCATATAATAAGTGTCCCATGCCACATTTTGAATTAAAAGCATAAAATGTATTGAAAATTTTTATCGTATACACCCAATGTGGATGACCTTTGGGTGTTCTTTCAAGATCCACCTAAACACAGCAACTGCTCATTGTATCTTAAGAACCACAATGCTTTCAAATATACATGGACATTATACTTTGTATGAACTACAAACGCACAATTGAATTCACAGTAATACATTCCAAAACAAAAGAATGCCACAATACCCCCAACTGCCGCAGCCCTTTTTTTCACTTCCCTTCACAGACACACCAGCAGAGCGCAACGTCCAAGTGCAGATACACATTTTTCAGCATCTGCCACAGCCCTTTTTATCACTCCCCTTCACAGGCACACCAGCAGAGCGCAAAGTCCAAATGCAGATACACATTTTTCAGAATCAGTTCAAATGCATTGTAGGTTGAGAGCGGATTTACATTCTCAGCTCCATAAAGCATGGGAATAATTTCTTCATATTCATAATCGGATCATAAAACCTGAAACAAGAATTTGCACAATTTACTTACGATTCAAGAGAAGCATAGTTTTGAAGCTTAATGATTTCAACCAAGTCCTAACATGCAGGAAACCCGGGATCAGAGAAGAATAGTTTATGCTTATCATCTGGCAGCACCCATGATTTTTTGCATCCATTTAGCTTGTTTTAAAATAGTTAGACAATAATTGACTACTGGTGTCTAGAGAAGCATACTTCCACTCAATGTTTTCCCTCCAAACCAAAATCCAAATAAGAGGATATAACAGAATTATTAATAGCTAGTGCTGGAATATAATAAAGCTCTCGATAAATGCTTTACTTACCATGCACCAAATGACTGGAAGTGCATGCAGTTGTCCTCTCAGCCTTTCTAGAACTGCATGCAAGTCCCCTTCAAAAACAGAAATACTCGGAATCAGGTTCATTCCTCTTGCTGTTCAACCAACATTTTTTACTGTTGAACTTCTGCTTGAAGACCTGAACTCAATTCGGTCACTGATTATGCATGATATCATCCAGAATGTGTACCGGTCCTAAATGTCCTAAGATACGGAACAAGCCCCGAACCATCACATTCCAGGTGGCAATATTTGGTGGGATCCCTTTATCTATCATCTTGTTTAGATACATGGTTGCCTCATCTACACCCACCCAGTTACAGAGCCCCCATAAAAGACAACTGTACGAAATCACATCAGGATGCCACTCCCCTCCTGCACTCGTTCTATCCAAAATATCGATAGCAACCTTAACCTTACCTTGCTTACAATGGGCATATATAATTATGTTATGCGTGGCAGCATCAGGCTTTGATCCCCTTACCAGCATATTCCCAAGGAGCTGCAATACCTTGTCAAGCATGCCAGTATGACAGAAACCAGACAAAATGGTATTATAAGTAACTAAGTTAGGTTCAATTCCCCTTTCTTCCATCTCCCTCATAAGTTCAAACACCTCCTTCAGTCTGTTCACTCTAAAAAGACCATCCAAAAGTTCATTATATGTTGTGATGTTAGGCCAGCACCCATATTGTGGCATTAGATCAAGCACCCTTAATGCCCACTCTACTCTTCCACTGCTACACAAACCTTTGATAAATGTGTTGAATGTAACCTCATTTGGAGAACAATTTTCCAGAGCCATGTTCTCTATGAGAGAATAAGCTTGGTTGAACATTGAATTCCTGCAAAATACATCCACCATGCAGGTATATGTCACAACATTAGGACGACAACCATTAGTTATCATATGGTTCCATATCTCAGATGCACCAACCAAATCACTGGCTTTTGCAAAGCCATCAACAAGACTAGTAAATGTAGTTACGTTAGGAGGACAACCATTTCCCTCCATCTGATGAGAAACAGCTACAGCTTCCCTAATATTCCCATTGGAACAGAGGCCATGTATCATAGTGTTATACACGATGACATTGAGCTCAAATCCCTCTCGAACCATCTGGTTCCACAAGTCACAAGCTTCAAAAGGTCTCCCTCTGATAAAATAGCCCTTCAACAGTGAGCTAAAAGTGTGAACATTTGGGCTGCATCCTCTCACAAACATCTTGCTCAAAACAGCAAGTGATACTTCAACCTTTCCTACATCAGAAAGAGCATTAATGATTGTTGAGTACGTAATAACATTTGGATCAATCCCCCTATCAGCCATTTCACCTAGCAACCAGAACACCTCCTTGAATTTGCATATCCTACAAAACCCATTTATCAAAGCATTATAAGCGGGCACAATTGGTTCAAATTTCAAAGCAAGCTCGTTTGCTTCCTCTACCTGACCAAGCTTGCAAAGCCAAGACACCACAGTTGTGTAACTCACGGCATCAGGCTCACACCCCATCTTCGCCATTTCCACAAGCAACTTTTTAGCCCCATCGACCCTATTATTCTTACACAAAGCCTTCAAAAGAATATTATATGTGAAAACATTTGGCTCCAACCCATCTCTTTTCATGTTCATATAAATGGGATTAATCAGTTGAAACTTATTCTCACCAAGTAATGCATCCAAAACATGGTTATAAATCTTAACCGTTAGTTTGCACCCAAATTCGCTAATCCTGTAGAACATTTTCAGAGCTTGCTCTGCTAATCCAGCTCTCTTATAACAATTGATCACACAAACAAACAAATCCTCACTACACTCCATCCCCTCTAATTTCATTTGTTGCAAAAGGTATTGAACACTATCTACTTCACATTCCCGTCCGAGTTTTCGGATCATTGTTTGGTAGGTTAACTGGGTGTGCTTAAAGACATTTGAATTGGCAACGGAAACAAAGTAGTTTAAAGCTATATTGATATTGGGTTCTTGTCTTAGTCTTCTCAAAACATCACACTCATCTAGACGAGCGGTTTGGCTTTGGTCATTTAGGACAGCTGGGATTGTGTTTAGCACAAAAGGGATTGAGGGTTTGTGTACTCTCAAGAGCAAGGAACATCCGTCTTTCAAATACATTGGATAAGAAAACTGAAATCCTAAACCCAAAGAAATTTCGATTCAACTAGTTGATCAGCTTAAAAGAACATCAAACATGACAACAATACATAATAGCAATACCTCTTTCGAGTGAATTTATCGAGCTACCGTAAGAGACTCTGAAACGAGGGAGCAAAGTGAGATGGTGAAGACTCGAGAGGACTGCCGAACTGCTAAATGGCGGAGTCGTCTTTTTTGCCCTGTCCGGCTTGCCACAACACAGAGGTTTCAAACGACGTCGTGCATACAAGGGGGTTTAGTGAAGAAATTGGGCTTTTAGTAGGTCCAAACCCAAATAATGTATGAACGTAAACCGAATCTTAGTTGGACTTGGGCCTAGTAAAAGAAAGCCCAAAATCTAATAATACAAAAACAAACTAAAGTAGCTTCGATTAATTACTACTTAGATATTGGTTTAACCGACTCAATAGCAAAAATCCCCAAACCCCAATCAACACAGAATTCACTAGCAGAAGCGACTGCGGAAGAGAGAACTCTCTCTTCTGTTCGTCCGATCCCTGCCATTTGACTTGGTGATTTCCGATCTCTATCTTGTTTTTTTTTAATGATTTCAGTGTTTGCTCTCATAATTTTTTTTTTTTGATTTGTATGATTCGCGGATCTGTTTATACTTGATATGAAACCGCTTTCATGTGCGATTTTGTGTTGAGTAGTTGTTTGTTCTTACAAATCTTGGACTCTTGTCATCGTATATACGCTGGGAGCTTAAATTTCAGAAATCGAAGAAATAATTGTGATTCTATATGTTCTCGACGTTGCAATGAAATCCCAAAAGAGGGGTGCGGTGCAGCGTAGCTTTTGTTCTGATCATTTGAAGCAACGTATTTCCTTCGTATTTTTTTTCTCTCTCTTGGCATATGAGATTCTTACTCCTCTTACGATAATAACTCCGGCATTCTAGGTTAAGCATTGCCTTCAAAAAATTGGTAGGGAAGAAGTAGTTATGGTCATGCATTTGGATAGGCCTTTCTAAATAAAATTTATAGTGTTTCCTTTGCTTCCTCCTATTCTCAATTTTCCTTGAACTGTGAAGTGTGTCGATCTCGTGGCTTAGTAATGATTATTTTAAGTTGTTTGGTTTTTTTATATTGTAAACTGCTGAAGGATAAGTGTGGAATTATTGTAGGGAGTAGTTTTGCTTTATGATTGAGTTCGTTGTAATTTTATTTTAAGTTGTTTGGTTTTTTGTATGATAAACTGCTGAAAGATAAGGGTGGAATTAATTTCAGTACAAATTACAGATAATTAATGTTAGTTGTCTCCTCTTTTTCTCAGTGATTTGAATAGTGTGGACAGTATGGCGGGAAATAATGGCTCAGGTGCATCTGAGAAGAAATCAAGTGAATCACTGACTGATTTACCAATATTCAGTGCTGAGAATACGCAGAGTAACCTGAAAGTTATATATTACAGGTTTGTTCCATCAATTTTGAGGACAGGTAGCCAGCACAACCAACAATCCTTTGTAGAGTATAGGATAAAGACTTTAGGCCTAAACCAGTGGATTAAATCCTCATACAATTTGTTCTTAAAAAGTACCTGGTTCTCCTAATGCCTTCAAGCTTGCTGTGGGCCGTCGTATGTGATTCTCTAATGTCTTCAGGACTGGTTTCTTCTGATTTATTTTGGACCTCGCTCAAAATTCTTCTAGATGTCAGTATATCAGGCAATAGAGAATTGGTGTTTTTTTTTTTTTGAATGAAAAAAAGTTTTATTCAAGCACCAAGGGGGTGCAACCCAAACAAATTAGAAGGGGGGGATAAACATATGATCAAAAATGTTCCCAGAAAAGGAAGTGCCCCAGAACCTAAGGCAATCAAACCAGGTGACTAAGAAAGTGTCTATGGAGGATTCTTTGCTTTTGAACACTCTGTTATTCCTTTCCAGCCATAGCATCCACATCACAGAAATTGGAATTAATTGGATAAAACTTCCTAGCCTTTTGTCCCTGCTTACGCCCTTCCAAGCCAATAATTCCTTGTCCACTGAAGAATTAGTGACCCAAGAAATGCCCAGCAGCCTCAGAACATTTGCCCAAATTTTAGAAGACCACTCGCAGTGCAAAAGAAGATGACTGATAGATTCCAAACCTGCTTTACAAAGGCAACATCGGTTTACCAACGGAATGCCTCTCCTTTGCAAGTTATCCATTGTTAGGATTCTACCCCATACAGCCTCCCAGCAGAAAAAAACACACTTAGGGGGAGCCTTAGATTTCCAAAGCCATTGCCAAGGGAAATGAGAGTGCCCATTGTGCAATTTATCTTTCAGAAGTTCCTTATAGAATGAACTCACAGAAAAAAGATTGTTTTTTGCTACCTCCCAACAAATTTTATCCTCACAAACAGGATTGATCTTTGCACTATAGACAAGGCTCCAGAAGTTTGTGAAAGTCAACACTTCCCAATCTTGTGCCTCACGAATGAAATTGATATTCCAGGAAAAGCCTCCATCATAGACTTGAAGTAATTGGATAATTGAAGCATCTTTCTGTGTTGCTAAAGTGTATAAATTAGGAAAAGAGTCCTTCAGAGAGGTGTCTCCTGCCCAATGATCGTTCCAGAAACTTATTGAGTTGCCCCTGCCAGCTTGGAAGCGGGTTAGAGAAGACCAAGCCTCCCAACCTTTCATTATATATTTCCACATACTGCAGCCATATGGTTCTTTGATCTGCTTCGTGGACCATCCATAGATACCAGTGCCATACTTGCAAGCAATAATTTTCCGCCACAACTGATCTTTGTTGATGGCAAACCTCCATAGCCATTTACCCAGTAAGGCCTTATTAAATGTGATCAAGCATTTTATCCCTAGGCCTCCAACCTCTTTTGGGAGCTTAACACAATTCCAATTCACCAAATGAAATTTCCTACTCTCCATTGAATGGCCCCAAAGGAATCTACACATAATTGACTCAAGCCTACCAGCAATGGAGGAGGGGATGGGGAGAATAGACAACATGTAGACAGGGAGGTTAGATAGTGTACTTTTAATGAGAGATAGCCTCCCTGCTTTAGATAGATAGTTCCTCCTCCATCCTGAAAGCTTTT
This sequence comes from Tripterygium wilfordii, assembly GCF_013401445.1. Classification (NCBI taxonomy): domain Eukaryota; kingdom Viridiplantae; phylum Streptophyta; class Magnoliopsida; order Celastrales; family Celastraceae; genus Tripterygium; species Tripterygium wilfordii. The sequence goes on along the minus strand of NC_052245.1, from coordinate 13,212,895 downwards.
TATCAAAATTTTCCACCAAGGGATTCCAAATACTCTGGTCTTTATATTTAGCACCCAAGGGAAGCCCAAGATAGCTTGAAGGCAAGTTGGAGACTCCACACCCAAGTACCTCAGCAAGGAGCTCAGCATTTGGAGTGTTTCCAACAGGGATGATTTTACTCTTACTCAGATTAACTTTCAAACCAGAGATAGCTTCAAAGCCTAGTAGGATGGCACGAAGATTAGCTACTTGCTCCACACTGCCTCCACAAAAACACAACGTGTCATCCGCATACAACAGATTAGAAATTGAGACTGAATTAGCTCTACCTTCAATCTTGGCTCCATCAAGCAGACCATGCGAAACTGCTCTATCCAACATACAACTCAAAATATCCATGCCCAGAATGAATAAGAAGGGCGATAAGGGATCACCCTGCCTAACCCCTTTGGAGGAATGAAAGAACTCAGTTGCAGCCCCATTGACTAAAATAGAGAAAGATGCAGAAGTCAGACACCTCTTGATCCAAGAAATCCATTTTGCCCCAAATCCTTTCCTCTCGAGAACTTTAAGAAGAAAATTCCAGTTCATATTGTCGAAGGCTTTCTCCATATCTAACTTGCACAAGACACCAGATAACTTGAGCTTAGAATAAAGATCCACAATCTCATTTGCAATCAAAGAAGCATCAAGAATCTGCCTGTCTTTAATGTAAGCATGCTGAGCGTCATTGATAATACCACCCAGAACAGCCCGTAATCTCTTAGAGAGAACCTTTGCCAGCCATTTATACACACTGCCCAATAAGCTAATGGGCCTAAAGTCTCTGATGTCATGAGCTGAAGCTTTCTTAGCAATCAAAGTAATAAAAGTGGTATTCAAAGAGTCAACAAATGCTGCGTTTTTGTGGAACTCATTGAAAAACTCCATTATATCAGCCTTGATGACTAGCCAAAATCTCTTATAGAACTCCATGGTGAAACCGTCAGGACCAGGAGCTTTTTCCCCATTACAACTGTCTAATGCAGCCTTGACTTCTTCCTCTTCAAAAGGTCTTTCAAGCCATTGGGCCTCCTCCATGCTCAAAGAAGATAAAGGCAAGTCATCAAAAGAGGGTCTCCAGTTAAAGTTTTCCTCGAAAAGCCCTTTAAAAAAGGCTGGGATTTCATGTTTCAGGTTCCTTTCTTGAGTAATGGTTCTCCCATTAATGCTCATAGACTTGATATAGTTTTGGTTTCTGTGAATAGAAGCCATTTTGTGAAAGAACTTACTGTTTCTATCCCCTTCTTTGAGCCACTTGATTCTGGATTTTTGCCTCCAAGCCACCTCCTCCACCCTAATGAGCTCTGAAAGAACTCTTTTATTTGCATCTCTTAAAGTCATGTCATCAACCGTGAGACTCCCCTCCCTATTCTCTCGCTCATCCAGTGAATTGATATCAGCCATTAAGCTTTTGATTTTCGAACTAACATCACCATAAGTAGCTTTGCTCAGAACATTTGCCCAAATTTTAGAAGACCACTCGCAGTGCAAAAGAAGATGACTGATAGATTCCAAACCTGCTTTACAAAGGCAACATCGGTTTACCAACGGAATGCCTCTCCTTTGCAAGTTATCCATTGTTAGGATTCTACCCCATACAGCCTCCCAGCAGAAAAAAACACACTTAGGGGGAGCCTTAGATTTCCAAAGCCATTGCCAAGGGAAATGAGAGTGCCCATTGTGCAATTTATCTTTCAGAAGTTCCTTATAGAATGAACTCACAGAAAAAAGATTGTTTTTTGCTACCTCCCAACAAATTTTATCCTCACAAACAGGAATTGGTGTTTGTGCATGAATTTACAATTTGTAAAATCACGTATGCATTGAATGTTTGAGTATGTATAAGTGCATGTGTGTGTTATGGTGAGACCATTTTTCATCTTTTGGGTCTGACTACTTTACACGGCCATGATTTTTATCAGTCTCTGTATTAATATTGATGGAACTGTGATTTTAGGTGTAATTAGTTTGTAGATGGACCCCATGATTAGAGTATGTAAGATAGATTAGGATCCCATCCATTGTCTTCATATTATCAATACATCTTATTTCACATTTGAATACCAAGATGGTAGATAATCTAATTTGAATCATTCTTGTATAAGTACTGAGAGATGCAATTCATTTTCTTGTGCAGCCGAACATTTATGTCCATCATTGGTGGGGTCATTTCTGGAATTTTAGGATTCACAGGCTTATATGGATTTATTTTTTATTTCGTCATCATGGCAATCACTTCGGTTGGACTTGTGGCCAAGGCAAAGTTTTCCATTCATTCATACTTTGATGGCTGGAACCGGATTATGCTGGATGGGATTACGGGTGGCCTTATGGTGAGTGCATCATTTGTTTACAGTTCTCCATCTTTTCTTAAAATTTACTTCAATTTTTGTTCCATTTTTTTTTATTTTGCTTCTTGTTGTAACAAGGTTAGGGTTCTGTTTAATCCTTTTGCAATACTGGTTAGAGAAAATATAAGACTATGTAGCCATAAAGACTGTAAATTGGTTTTGTTTTGTTCTACAGCTTCCAAATAACCTAAAACATGATCTAAGGGTTTGGGGCAGCTAAGTTTCTTTCTTCCACGGTTCCACTACCATAAAAATATATCTTCAAGCTTTAATTTCTTCCACCACTGAACCAGCTACTTTGCAATAGAGCCCCCTGATTCAAAGAGCTACCTCCATTAGCAAGATTTGCATTTGCGCAAGTGATATTGCTTTTGGCTTCTTCTCTGTCTTTGTTTAAAATAGCATCTACTGGCAATCTTGTATGTTTAAATCTTTCACCAAGAAGCATAACAAGCTAAAACACTACTTTGGATGACACCTGAGTCTTCTACGCTATGAGTATTTGTTCTGCCATATTCTTCAAAAGGAGTAGACAATCAAATACTACTGCTTATATTGTTTTGGAGATTCATTAGTGACAGTTCAACTGTTCAAGTCTTCTGCCTGGAGGCTGGAAGTTAAGTTATGTTAGTCATGTGGGCGTTTTGCAGAAAACGATGTGGCACTTGTTGTCTTGGCTTAAGTAGGGGTGTGAATGAGATGGCGTTGTTTCAAAAAAAAAGAGCCCTTTGGTGTTGTTGACGCTCTGTACTTGACACGTGGCGGACTTCCTCGTCTTTGTGTAAAATAGCATTTTTTTTTGCAAGTTAGAAAGTCACCTTGTTGGAGGTTTCTGCAAGTTAAAACCTTTGACCAGGAAGCCTAACAGGTTAAAAAACTACTTTTATTAAACCTTAGTCTTCTAAGCTCGTCTCCGTGGCATGTCTGTTCTGTCATATACTCCAAAGGAGTAGCCAGCCGAATGAAATTGCGTAATATTTGTTTTTTGGAGATCTGCTAGTGATAGTTCAAGTCTTTTTGCTAGGAGCAGGTTAGGGTCTCATTCGAACAAGCTCTGTTATTAGTTCAATCAAATTTTCATGTTCATCAATCAAAGAATGTTAATGTGGAGAGTTGAATTTGAATTATCATAGGATTCATCTTCAACCAACATCACCATAATCAGATTGATTAGATTAGATGTAGCATCTTCAACCTCCCATGAGGCAATGATAAATGTGGGGAAATTACTCTCTCTCTTTTTCTTTTTCTTTTTGTAAAGCAGCACACACAAACCACCCTATGTGTGTATTCCATTATTTCGAAGTTAATAGACTATGTTAGTTTCAAAAATGATGAGCATAAATGGCATCGTTTGATTGTCTTATTCCTCCTCTCTTTTGTTCTCTTTATCGGTTTCCTCTTGGGTGGCTTTTTATGTGGGTTTAGATATTGTTATTGTTACGAGGTTTTACTTTGTTTTATGGCCTGTTTTATTTGAATGGGTCATGCTTTGTTAGTTTGTTTTAAATAGCATCTGTGATGATCCACATACTACCTATGGCATTCATTTGGAACTGTTTCACTTATGTTTTTATCGTTCATTTGGAAATTGCATAATGACAGTTTGTCGGTGTTCATGCAAGAACTCCACAGAATGTTCTGGTCGTTTTACTTCATTTTTATAGTAAGAACTATGGAGGAAGATCTTTACCCTCTTGACCTTACAACTTCCCTGCGCCCCATGTTATCCTTTCCAAGTCATTCTCTAACTCTTCTAAGGCCAGATATATGGATTGAAAAAGTTGTGCTCTCTAATTTGTTGAATGGAATATCTTTTTAATGTTTTCGTAATCCAAATTTTAACATTTAAGTAGCATTTTGTTTTTTGGCGTGCTTCCAATGAGCAATGACCTCACAACTTCTCTCTGTTTATTATTCTTGTTATGCTTTTCTTGTTGTAAATGTTGGTAGTATTATTATTGTAAATATTAGTATCAACTCACAACTGCTCTCTGTTTATGCAGTCGTTCGTGCTGTTCTGGACGTATCCTTTTCTTCCATTAACATGCTTTTCAAGTGCTTAATTTAATACCACAGTAGCAACTAATTTTTGCTGATACTGAAAATTTTTGAACTACATTGTGGACTCCGATCTCCCTAAAGGGGGAAAAAAAAATAATTCATGGACTGTCTAACCCGTAATAATGAACTTATCATGGGTCATGAATTACCAGGGAAGGATGCAAATGCATAGCAATTGTGCTTTAAAGTTTAAAGCATTGACGCGTCAATTAACTTGTGTAAATAATCTGAACTTAAGCATTAGTTCAATTCCCCTTGCTGTTAATCGTATGTGTTGCTTGTTTCTTGACGTGAAGTAGATTTGCATATGATATCGTGCATATATTCTGAGCAAGTCTATGCATAACCTTGGATGGAAGACAAGCCATGGTGCCACCGCTGCGTTTTATTGGATGTTGATACACAGCTTCCACAACCGTGTTCATTTACACCAATGTGGTCAAGTTCGATTATCTTATTTATCTGTTCCTGCTGATTAGAGGCTTTTGGTTCGAGTATTTCTGATTTGTGTGAGTTTGTAAGGAAGTTGCCTTGCAGTTTGTGCAATGGCAACGATTTGGTTTGTCTTTTTTATTGAGTGCTTTTAGGAACTCTGTTTAAGGTGCACAGTTCACTAGAATGGACGATAAACGCCTGAGCCGTCGTGTCTGATGATGATGAGCACACGCTGTATTCGCCTATGTGGATGCGATTCCCTTTTTTTGGGCCGACGGTAAGGGGCCAAGGATGGCCTAATACGTTGGGTTGGTCCAGTTATGAAATACTTTGGGCTCAATAAAGTTGTGAGACTTGGGCCAGTAAAGTTATGTCTAACGCATCCTATCTTCGGGCCAGTAAAGTGCCTTGAAATGGACCTGAATGGGCTGGGCTTTTATGGCTACCCCAATGAGGTCTTACTAACTAATAAGACCCTCTCGTTTAAAAGTAATAACATTAGTCCTATTTTAATTATTCACTTAACTACGAGAAAATTTTTAGCTCAGTTAGCTCGTCAGATTAGCTCTAGGCCCAAAGCTCTGCTAGCTCAATAAAATTAGGCTCAATTGGCCTCCCATATTATAATGCTCAATACCAAAACTTTTGAAGGCCCAACAAATTTAGCCCATTTTGAAAGTGAACTTAATGGCCAGTGGAGGCCTGCTATGCCCAATGGCTTATTCGTCTTCGAACTAAAAGGGCCCATCATAGGCCCAAAAATTTTAGCCCATTTAGATCTTTTACATAATGGGCCGTATAGGCCTACTAGCCCAACTATTTCGGCCCAACGACCCATCAAGAACGACTCATTATTCGCATGGGACTGCCGACGCCCAAGAATATTTAGGGCCCCAATAGCCCATTCATCTTTGGACTTAAAGGGCCTATCATAGGCCCAATAAATTTTGCCCATTTAGGACTTTTACTTAATGGGCCGCTTCGGCCCAACTATCTAGGACCCGATTGGCCCATTTACGGTAAGTCATCTTTTGGTTACAGGGTCCATTTAACTTGGGCCTAAGCCCATGTGTAGGATCACTTAATTGGGCTCAATAGCCCTACCAGAGTTCTGAGTAACAAATATTGGCCCAATCGGCCGATTCCAAAATTAAGTAAGCCCGAACGTTTTGGTACATTTATGAGCGTAATATGAGGTTAAAGCATACCATTCGGCCTTTGCCGACCTAATCCTAAACATTAAGCATCCATACTCAAAATCCATACATAGTCGCTCTTCCATTACCATTATCAGAGCCCAAGCAGCCAGCCATTGCAACTGCTCTCAAGCACCATATTCCTCTTTCATTCCGGGTAGAAAAGCTTTCTGTGCTCTTCGAGATCATGTTTTCACCATCACCCCTGTTCACTTGAGGAGTATAAGCAAATTGGTACTTGCAAATTTAAAAAACCCACGCAAACTAAAGGATTAAGCCGAATTTGGTAAGGAACATGACATTTGTTTGGTTACAGTGTGGTCCTAACTTCAACTCTTAATAACAAAAACGAAGCATTTCCTTTAAACAAAATCAAATGAAGGAAAGCATCTTACCAGCATCTGAGGCACTTTTAAGAATGCAAAGGACAGAACATATAAAGCAGTTGCAATGGCCGCTCCTGTAATCATGTTGTATATTATATGGTCTTTGTCCTTATTGGGTACAAATGCAATCTTCAAAGTATTAGTCAAATCGAATAGCCTGTAAGAGATCTGCGTGAAAGGAAAAACTCAGCAAATGAGTTGCATCCAGATATTGTCAAAATGGCAATGCTTATAAACCTCAGAAACTTTCACTCACCGCGATGTATATTGAAGTAGTGAGCAAAAAGTTCAACAATGGGTAGTTTGGGAAGAGAGAAAGCAATAATTTAGGTTGACCATCTGGAACAGCAGATCTGCACATTCAAGAGAAACTAAGGTAGTGTCCCTTTTTTTCCAATGCAAGAAACTCAGGTTAGCGTCCATGGAGATTAAAGTACGTTTGGACAAATTTCAAGTATATGAAATGGATCAGGAGTACAGAGTACCCTAAGAGTTATGTTCCCCAAATTGCTGAAGTTGTGTTTAAAACGAGTTATGTATTCAAAAAAAAAATTCAGTTTTTAGTTTCTTAAATTAACACCAATCAAACGATAAACATAAACCCTCAGGGACTAGGGAGAATTCAGGACATCAGGCCCTTCTCGACGCAACATAAGAGTAATGCACAAATTAGCTTCAACATACCTTAACCAGATATGGATCTGTGATATGTATGTCTCGAGTGTAATCTTTCCAAGCCATCTAGTAACAGAACAAGTGATGTCACATCAAATTGATTCTTAGATATAACATGAATTCACAGAACATTATGACCAGAATCTATTTGCTGTGTCGGCTATGCGACATGAATTTACGCGATGAAAAACAAATCAAGATATTTGTCAACTTGGAATACACTTACGCAAAGAGGGTCAAAGAATAGCTACGGAAATATTGGGTGACATTCCGCAAACATATGTATACACTGTGCCAGAGGAACAAAAGGGAGTTGTTAGTACAATAAAGAAAGTTTCTTAAAAGTTCAAAATGCTAAAGACGATTGAGGAAATGGATTGCATACGTTATTGGAATCCATGAGGTATACGGATGATATTTATTGTAGGTAACCCGGTCCAGCTTGTATATGTACTCAAACCAAAGATATCCCATCTAGGTAATTTATAGAATCTGTTAGCATTGAAGATGGAAGTAGTGAGGAAAGGGATGTTATTAGTAAATTTATAATACCGCAAGGGATATCAAGACCACAGCTGTTTTCAATGAAATCCTGCTCTTCAAATCCATCTCCTCAACTTTCTCCATCCATCTTTCAACCTATAATTACAAATGAAAATTATTGACCTCAAGATAAAAACAATGAATTGAAGAACGAACAACACAATTATTGCCAGTGTACTACTATGTCACCTAAAAAATTTAACTTTGGAGAGAAAAAGAAAGGTACTAAATCATACGGTTGGATGATAGTATGCATAGACCATTCCAATGATCCATATGTAACGATCAAGGCCCGAGCGGAAATGCCACTCATGCAAGCGGGAGAATTTCGGTTTTGAAGGATCCGGATCAGTGTAGCCTACAATATTACAAGCAATTTGTGTCAGGTTAGCGCAATATTATAGCATGGAAATACAAAAACTTAATCAAATTACTAACCAAGAAGGAAACTAAACGGGCTCCAAACGATTTCGAACACTCCAGGTGTTTCCCATAATAGGATGACTACCAAGAAGCAGGCAATGATTTTTGCAGCTATGACCAATCCAATCTCATTATACTTGTTCAGAATCGCAAGAAACCCGTAAATCATGAGGGTAAAAAGTGTGTGCATAGGACAAATGTAATACAGCATGTAGCTGTTGTTGAGGATGACGCAGCAAAAGAAAACCAAGAAATTAAGCCGCCACATCATCTGTTCAAGAAATATGGTTACCCCAGAAAGCAATTACCAAGAAATCTTACGTAATAAACATTTTGACTTTTATGAATAACATACCTGTGCAAATCTCACAAAACTAAAATCTTTGCGAATATAATAATATGAGAAGTTCCCGAATCCAGTCATCCAAACATATGCCGCAATAAAAACTCTAATTGCATTATAGATTTCTTTGGCAGCAAAATAGTGGTACATCAAAAATAACACCTGTAAGTAGCAAAAATATAAGTAGGGTGAAAGCAATGGTTTTATCAATAAGTTATATAATAATCAAAAACCCTAGACGTCCAGTGAACATAAACTTTAACTATAGAAGTCACTCGATGAAACAAAGAAAACTAGCAGAACTGAAATAATAGAAGCCTGCTTCAGTGCTGCCTTTTCAAGGCCTTTCTCACCAAAAAAAAAGAAGCCCACTCCAGGGTATAATTTTGCCCAGTGGTCAATACTCATATGCACCCACCAATAGCCTTTATCCACTAAAAAATAGAACTTGCAATTATCTAAAACCTAATTCCAGTAAACATAAACTTTGACATTACAAGTCACTTGTTGAAACAAATAAAACAAGCTGAAGACTGAAGTGAAACAATAGAAGCCCCATTCAGTGCATGTTTATGCACAGCGGACAAAAGTTTATGTAACAAGAATAAAACAGGAATTATACATCAGGAAAAGAAATTAACCTGCATCCAGCCTCTCCACTCCTCAGTTTGATGCCTATTCAAATAAAGTATGGATTTGCCTGAGAATGGTGATTTATCATGATGGATCTTGAAAGATGTTATTGCTGACACTATTATGAGAAGGAAGTAGAGAAATAAGAAAAGATCTCGATTGTAACTCTGCATAGAAAGAGGACAGTCAAGAGAGAGGCCAACTAGACAAGTTAAGAGGTTGGATTCAAAAGGCTATTAATAAAAAAAGATAACAAACTCCAACCAGCAAATACTAAATCCATAACTCATTTTTTACGTTTAAATTGAAGATTCTCCTTGGTGGTGAACACTACTTAGATTGTCCATTTTCCCAAATTTAATAATAACATATGCAGTTCAATTTTCTCTATGTCAAAAACATTCTCTCTTTCTTCTGTCATTTACTTGTCCACATACACTGATACACATTGTAGCCTGGATGATTCCACCTTGGTGCCCTATCAACAAAGTTGTTTAACCATTCAAAAAAAAAAGTATCTAAACTATCAAAAGAACATTTCAAAAAAATTACTAAGGTCAAAGGTCAACACCAACGTACAAGCTTCCCATTACCAAGGTGAGGTTTGGGGGGACACAGATACACACAACCCAATCCCATACCACAAAGAAAATTTCCATAGTTTTAACAAGTGACACCAAAGTTGCACCAAGGCTCGAGCTGAAATTCAATTAAATTTCATTTATCTAGTGGTCAAGGTGTTGTTTAGCCGTATAAGTAAATACCAACAAACTACCCATGATAAGAAATGTATAATACAAAGTATGAAAACATAATTATGAATGGCACCTTAGTTGATGAGCTAAAGAAATCCGTCCGATCGCATAAGTAAAAATATGCCATGAGAGCACCAAATTCAGATCTGCAAAAAGAGAGAGAGAGAGAAAGAGAGAGAATTACAACTTGCCTAATTTCGTAGAGAACATTTGATAACTAAACTTTTTCTCAAAGAATTTTTTTTTTTGATTGGAAAAGAATTCTATTCAAGCACCAAGGGGGTGCAACCTAACAGAAACTTCTCAAAGAATTAGACCAACAAAATAATTCACTTACATAGCTCTTAGAGTCGAGCGGTTTTCAATCAAAAAGGACTCATCCATCAGAAGAAACCTAGAAAAATATAGTAAAAGCAAGCAATTAACCTTGTTCTATGTAACAATCATGACCTAATAGCATGTTGAAGTGAACTGATGCTGTTACTATACCTGAAAATGGGAGCTGAGGCAGTTGAACTTCGACCTCTGGGAGAGGCAGACTGAAGACCTCCCCCCTCTAGTAATACAGCCCTGTCATCCTCTTTTAAAGCCTCATTTCCCAATTCAACCAAACCAATATCAGATTGCCTACTAGCAGAGGGAGAAAGTTGAATCAGGAATTGAATAAAGCAGATATTCTTAACTAGAATTGTCATGAGGTAGACACAATCCATGCTATTATAAAAAGTCTTCGCGGCCCATCTTATATTCGTAAATCATAACCTACTAATCCTCAACTTCCAATGACCAAGTATATATGAAAGGCACCAATCCCACCAATAACTGAATTTTAGCATGATGTTACGGATTACATGATACACAAAGGAGTCCTCGCCAAAGAAAAGGATAATGTCACCCAAAGACGATTTAGTAAAATACTCACACTTTGGATGATGTTGAAATTCATTTTCTCAACATTAACTTCATAATTAATGTTGAGAAAATGAATTTCAACATCATGGAAGTTTGTAACCCAGAATAAAATACTCACACTTTGGATGATGAATTCTTATTGTACTCCAAAAACTCAGAATATATCCATGCTGTAATAATCGGGATGATTCCAAGAAAAAAAGACACCTGTAAAACATTAACACCCAAATAAGCAATAAAAATAGATATACAGAATTAGAGCTATACGCTAAATGGCATTTGTGTAACAGAGAAAAGAAAAACTGATGCAAATCATCCATATATACTACCTTAGTCCCACACAAGAATGCCAAAATCATGCATTCCACAATACAAGATTCTCAAAGCACGTTCAACTCTAAGACAAATTCCAATGTTGTACAGACACTATTTGTAATATCAAGAATAAAAGCTCGAAACAATGCCACAAAAGTGAGATCCATAAAAAAAAATGAAATTCTCAGAGAAAAACCACAATTCAGCTTTAACAAAAGGAAAATCCACAGCTATATATTAAGCAATACAAGAATGTCATAACTCCGCTACTGTTAACATAGTACTGCTGGCAGTAGCAATCAGTGTAAGATCCAGAAGAAAAAACAAATTAAAAACAGAAACAACAATGAAAGAGCAAATTATCGGATAGGAGGAACGATAAGGTTTTAGCACTAGAAAATAAGACAATTATAAGAAAGAATCTCAATCTCGTGCTCGTAGGTAGTTTCAAGTTGCTGCTGCTACAATTGTAATCATCAGAAGATCCAAAAGCAAAGAAAGATCAAGAAACATTAAAAAAAAAAAAGTGAGATTACCAAAACAAGAACTACAATTCACTTAGGCCACTAGGAACATACGCATCCATCTAATAGCCAACAAAAAACTCTAAGAAAACTTGTCATTGTAAGTTCACGACCATTCTAATACTACACTCGCATCACTATAATAATATCGAAAAGCGCGAACCTGGCCAGGAGTAACGGGACCGAAAATCACCATTGATGCTAACCCGAATCAACAAAAGTAGCAAGAAAAGTGCATTTCACTTTTGAATTGTGAAAACCCGACTCGTTCGAATACCAGATCCGATCTACACAACAACGAAGAAGACAAGGAGCCTAGATTCGCGCGTGATCTGGAGGTAAATATACAGACGAGGGGTAGGTAATTTTAAAAAAGCGAGTGGCTGGGAGGGAGGAAGAGAGAAGAGTTGAAGGTAGCTGTAGAGTGAGAGGACAGGCTTTCTAAGTTTTAACTTTTGTTTTAAGTTGAAACTTGAAAGACGAGAGCAGTTAGCTGAGAAATCGTTGCCTTAAGCCGGCTGTCGGAAGTGCCGTCTTTGGGGTCTCGTCTCGTGTTGGGCACTTGGGCCTGCTTTTATGACGACCGTTCGATCTCAATCATAAGAGGGCTACGCAGATGAGAGTGACACTCTCGAATCTTGACGCAGCGAACAGCGATTTGTGAATCTGTGATTAGAATAAAAGGGCGTCCATTCCCTCTTTTTCCAAAACTTTAAACAGTTTTTTTAACATATCAACACTTTATTTTACATATATACAAAAGAATACAAATATTCTGACAAAAAATAAATACACAAAATACCAATATAAATACCTGTTGAGTAACACATTACATCCTTCAAACCTAATCCTATAAATTTTCGTGGAAAAAGAAGTTTTAAGTAATACAATAAACTGTCAATGTAGATGGTAAAAGACAGGGATTTCGAAATTTCATGAAAAAAATATATATATTAAGAGGTCCGAAAAAATAATTGACTATTTGTAACAAGCTAGATCACATGAATAATCCAAAGTCTTAATAAGTAGGTTGAACCAGCCTTTTTATTACAAGTATTTTTATTTTATGACATGATAATTCGAACTCACTGGCATTGTTGATCTTTTTTTCCAATTTTCTTTTTTGCTCTCTAAACTCCAAAATCGCCTGCTTTGCATTAAGTTTGCAGGCATAGATCAAGTCGTTATTGGAATACAGCGATGAGTCACACGCCTATGACTATTATGGCAATTATCATTATCTCCAAATTAATGAGTTGTCGGCAGCTTTTGGAAAGCGCGACACCATGCATTTTCCCTCCCTACGGCCGACACTAGGGTGCCAGCCTGCCAGGCATCAAATTGGGCCAAGATTTTCGGCCTTGGCTTAGCTTTACTTTCCTGGGCCTCACTTAACTTACCTAAGCCCATATAATGATTGTTTACTTTAGCAATGGACGAAAATTTACCCACTATACCCTCATCACAGACAGTCGGTTGGCACATTGTGACAAAATTGACTATTTTCATTTTTCAGTACAGAATATATAATTTTTTTATTACCTGGAAATCGCGAGATGACGATTTATATTACATTTGTTCTTCTTCTTCGTCTCTTTGTCCTCACTGGCTCTCACTTCTTCGGTGATTCCAGAGAACTTCCATCTACGCAGAAAGTGTCAACCAAAAATAAATTTGGGTCACGAGGGGACAAAGAAGAAACATTACAATGAAAATGAACTACTAATTTCCAAAAGGCTATAAATCGAGTACAGCACCCCCATCAAAAGAGCTTTCACCAATTGTTGAAAGGTTCAGGTTCAAGCGACAACACCGTTACTGTAAAACCAATTTCCAAGCAAAGTATAGGCCAACCGAGACGGCAAAAAATCAGTATAGTAATGGATAGCAATCCAGATGTACCAAAGTACAAGCCCATTGCATTCATATAGGGCCAGCTGCAAGAACTACAGTAAATTCCAATACCAAATACAGCATCAGAATACCTCCCGAGTCCAAACCAATATTAGGAACCAGAAACAAAAATAATTTTAGTACACATTGCAGAAGTGCCAAGAGGAATTTATAAACCAACCACTCTCATAAACAACAAGCGATCGACATAACATCAAAGATATAACATCTGGCAGATTTTCAATCAAACAGTATCAAAGCACTTAAAAACAGTCTACACTTTGTCTAAGATCATAACTTATACAGATTCTAAACCACTTGCTTCAAATAGTCTCCTCAAAGCCCACCATAACTATGCAAATAACATACAAGACATACTATACTACTAGACACTAAAGTAAATAGTTCAGTATCATCATAACACACGGAGCATCTACTCTACTTTCTAATAAGAGATGGGCAAGAGAGATATTGACCTATATGTCAATGGCCAGACGGCCCATTCCTCAACCAACAAGGGACAAAGCCCTATCGCTTGGATGGTCTCTCATCATCCTCTCCACCATCATCATCATCAGAATCATCTTTGCCCAACCTCTTCCTCTTTGGTGGAGCTTCGACCTTGCCAAAACCCTCATCATCGTCATCTTCATCCTCACCATTTTCTTCTGGTTTGAAATCACTGGCATCTTTCTCATCTTCAGCTCGAGCAACCGGCCTCACAAGGTATTCTGTAGGTATATCCTCCTGCAGAATGTAGATAGATGTATTGACAGTAGTTGACAGCTTAAATAAGTAACAGGAAATACATAAATTAAAAACCAGTAAAAGTGCACAACTATAACCAGATAAATATACATTGGTAGTGACAGCAAACTACTGAAAAGTGAAAACTACTATGAAAGAGAGCAATAAATAAAATCTTCTGTTAAAACAGTCTTAATTGAGAGCCAGTATATATTAATAGTTCTCTTCTCAACTGCTTTACTTTTGGACATTAATTTCACTTCAAGTACGCCCCATGTTAATTCAGCTTCCATGTAGTGGAAATTGTGTTCAGTCGCAACAATTTCTCACCTACCAAATAAAGGATTTATTAAAATGCATACAAGAAACTGTTTCATTAGAAACCATTACCCATCAATGGAAGAGCCCTGCTATGAATCACTGCACTCATGCTTTTGCCAAATTTCTAAATTGCATGCTCACCAATACCATACAAGACTGCATCTTAAACAAGCACAATCATCGGTTCACTGTGCTTCATCAAACACATCTAGTATTTTTTTTGTTCTTATTGTAGACCTTTAGATAATTTGTTGGTTGCACAAATGAAAGAGAACCAATCAAGTGAAATAAACTCAAAAAGCATCTCACAATATCTCACAGTATCCGGGGACAACAAATAATTAGATCTCACTCAACTTGGCTGAAAATCTCTTCTAAACAGATATACAAGATCAAGACAAATTTAGCAGGATATTCAGAAAGCTCAGTCAAATAAGGGTATGTTCATGAGGAGGTGTTTGGATGGTTTAAAAGTAAGCTGTTTGACTTGCAGTTGCAGAAACTTTGACAGGACAAGAAGACTGGATAGCAATAGAACAGAGACTTTCTACCTTAGATCAACATAACAGTCGAAGCATATTGAAAATACAACGCACACAGACATGGAAAACAAAAGCCACGGATCATCAGTTTTAGTCTACATTAAAACGTCTTCAAAACAGATCTGAAAGGAAAGTACTAAAAATTCCTTATATGCAAAGCTAACCATGTATAAATGAAAGCAAAGAATAACATAAATACAACAAAATACCGAAAATTCGAATCCACGCATCAAACAAGCAGTGAAATTAAAGAACAATACTACGGATCCACTGTTAGGCGGATCGAAAACATTTCATGGAAAAGCATCGAAAAAGTACAAGAATAATTAAGGGCCTTATACGGATGTAATTGTGCGGTACCTCTTCATCGCCATCCTCATCGTCTTCGTCGCTCTCCCCGTCGTCGTCGTCGTCGTCGTCGTCGTTGTCGTCATCATCACCATCACCGCCTTCTCCATCATCATCCTCATCCTCATCGTCGACTGACTGAATTGATGGCCCACCTGCAGACTGCAAGACCTGCGCATCTTCCCCCTCCTCTTCCTCTTCTTCTCCATCTCCGTCTTCGTCTTCGTCGTCTCCATCTTCTTCTTCGTCTTCGTCGTTGTCATCATCATCACCGTCTTCTTCTTCCTCCTCATCCTCCTCATATTCTACAGAGTTCTTCACTGGACTCTCGTCTTCAATGCCGCCTTCTCCATTCAAATCCTTAATTTTGACCTCGTTCTCAAAATTTGCTCTCTCTTCTTCCATGAATGCCATGGTTAGAAGATGCCACAGAATTTCTTTTTCCAGAAAATTACGAATTTTTCAGGATTTTTTTGGGAAAACAAAAATAAAATTGAAAAAACAAGGAAGAAAGAGAGAGGAGATTGTTCGTTCGTTCTACGAGAAAGCACTGCACCAGAGATCTCAGCCGTTGAAATGAGAATTACGCGGATTGATGACGTGGTAAGGAATCGAACGATCCTGGTGAAAGACTATGACATAATATAGTGGCGCTCCACTAATCCACTTTCTTTGTTAGTACGCTGCTTGTCACGTCACACGTGCTTGTGGGAGTGGGAGGTTGAGGTATGTAGGCTTGGGCTTCACTCTTCGTTAAGCTTCTCTGCAGTCTCGAATATTTGATGGACCGATGCTATTTTTTGGTACATCTACATGAGACATGAGTTGGATTAGGTATGCTTAATGTTATGCAAATGAGAATTCAAATTTATATTAGTTTTAAGTATCGAAACTTATATTGTTTCGACTACGTTCAATTGTTCTAATGTTTTGTTTTTTCTTTTGTCTTTTTGTACATCGTTTTTTCCCCTTATGTTAACATCTTACGCTAACAAATTTGCAGGATAAATGGGCCGAAATAACACAAGAGGCCCAATCCTAAGCCAATAGAATAAACTCGTCTCCACAGTCTTGTATGTGCCGAATGGTCTTGCGAGCAAGGTTTTAACTTTTAAGACGGAGTCGAAGCCCAATTTTTTAGAAGAAGCCCGTGTCAATTGATATCGGACCATAGAAATAATAAAAGCCCATTCCTTGTGGCAAAGTTAAGTATCCGCTTGCACAAAATCCCACCAAAACGGAGCCCAAAGGCCTCCTGTTACAGCGGCCTGTTCCGTTTTGAAAAGACAACCAAAACCCAGTGACTGACACACAGAACACACGCGGCAAACAAAAACCAAAAATCGAAAGGGGTTTTTGATCCAAAACTCTCTCCCTCTCAACAGGGCCGGCTCCAGGGGAGGCCAAATAGGCAGTTGCCTAGGGCCTCTCATGGGAGGGGCCTCACTTTTTATTAAATTGTATAGTTTTATAAGAAAAAAAAAATCATAATCTTTAGCAAATTAAGAAAACAAGCTCATTAGCCCAAACACAAAATGACAAGGTCATAATTGTAAAATAAGAATTAAATAATTGAAAAAACCCTAGTAAAGACCAAAGACTAAGAAAACCTGTTCTACACTTCTCCTGTTTGTCGTCTACGGTCTACTCATCTTTTTGAAAAAAAAGGTTTTGAGAGTTTTGAGAGAGAGTCAGAGATTGAAAGAGAAGGGAAGCCACAGGTAAATCACCTATCATATATTTCTATTATTTTGACCTTTTTTGGCACACTTAATCAGAAATTGTAAATTGTTATTTGTTTCTCTAAACCCTAATTTCCTTTTTTCTGTTTTTTTTTTCATCTATGAATAGGTATGTAAAACCTACAAATATGCTGTCAAATTTAACTGAGAGTGTGACTGCTGGTGAAAGTTTGCCTGAGAATGTGATTGTGAATGCTGAAAATTTGAGCTCCGTGAATGTTGATGAAAACTTGTCTGAGAATGTGATTGTGGATGATGAAAATTTAAACCCTGTGAATGCTTATGAAAATTTGACTGAGAGTGTTGTTGTGAATGATCAGACTCATGTAAATGACAATTGCGAAGGGGATGAAATTGAAGATTTGTTTGATCCGGGAAATTGGGAGAAAAATATGCCTCAAGGAAAAGTAGATTTGTTAGTAGAGAAGGGCCCAATAAGAGTTAGAGATGTAGTGTATCCGATTAATGCCCAAAATAGAAGCTTTAGTGATGAACACTACACCCGTTCTTCGCCAAATGGAGAAAAACTTGATAGGTCATGGCTAGTATACTCTCAGAAGAATGATAAGGTGTTTTGCTTTTGTTGTGTGTTATTCAGAATTGCAGTTGTTGAGAAAATCATTGCCGGAGAGGTTAACAAGACCAATTGAAGTGTTAGAGTATATCAAAAATTTACGTCTTGCTTTTCCTAATGCTTGGATAGCTTATAGGATAATATTGACTGTACCAATTACAGTAGCTACTGCAGAAAGAAGTTTCTCAAAGCTGAAGTTAATAAAAAACTATTTCCGATCAACTATGTCACAAGATAGATTGAACGGCTTGGCCATATTGTCTATTGAGAAAAAAATGACAGCTAAACTTGATCACAACGATTTAATTGACAATTTTACACACCAAAAGGCTAGAAGAGTATTAATCCGTTCTTCTTAGATTTAGTTTAGCGTTATTTGGTTTCATTTGATGTAATAAATTTATAAGTTTGAGTTGCTTAATTTATTGGATATTGGTGATAATTTATGTGTATTCAAGAATTAATTATATTGTATTTTAGATTTATTAGATATGTTGGATTTCAGATTTATAAAAAAAAATTTATTTTGAGGGATGAGGGTCCCATTTTCAACTTGTCTAGGCCTCCAAAATACTAGAGACGGCCTGCCTCTCAAAACCCATAAATCGAATATCTTGAGCTTACTTTTTTTGGATTTTAAAGGATTTCGCCTTCTGTGCATGGCAGATCATGCCAACCACAAAAGAAGGAGTAATGCTGTTCCCGTTTTGCCTCCTCTAGTTCACCGGTTCATCGATTCTCCAGTCGTGAACCGTGGAGTCTTTGCCCCTCAATAGCTCGCTCTATTACGATCAGGTTCTTGTCCTGTACAATCATCCGGCCGTACATTCTTCCCCGGTTGGCTTTTCTTTGCACCCCTCGTTTTTTATTCAAATGGAGGAAGAAAGGTCCATTGCGCTTCATCAGGTACGTAATGTCATTTGGGTTTTCTTTATTTTATTTAAAATGATTTTTTTAATTTCGCGTAACGCAATTGTTTTTTTATCCCTGTAGCTTATGGTTAACGAAGGGCTCATCCCGTCTTCGGAGGAGGAAGAGAGGAGGCAAAGCGTAGTTTACGAGCTCAGGAAGGTGGTCACTGTGATAACATATGAGTTTTTCATTACAACATTTTTAGTTCTTTTAATATTTTTGAGGATCCATTGCTGGATTTTGTTGCTTTGTTGATAAAGTAGGGTAGATGTGAATTGAACAAGTGTGGAACTCCGCTTTCATCTGTGAGATTAGATTCTTGTGTTGTCATTATCCTTTTTGTGTATTTCTTGAGTGAAGGTGAAAACATTTTGTTTTTCCCGAGAAACTGAGCTGTTCCCTGTTTTTTTTACTAGAAGTTAACTTCCTTAGAAGCTTAAATACGTCAAAATTTTCTTCTACCCTATATTTGTGCAGATAGTGTTGGCATGGATTAAGAGGGTTGCTTGGCAACGTAGACTTACAAAACAACAAATTGCAGCAACGAGCGCCACTGTTTTGACCAATGGATCTTATGGTCTTGGTGTAAGTTCTCAATCTATGTGTAGTTAACCCCTTTGGCGGTTTGGCACTTTCTATCTTTTATCAATAGTTTAATACGTATTAAGTGAGTAATCGAACTTGGTATTCGGATTTCCTACTTATATGCACATGGAAAGTTTTTATTTTAAAGTTATCCATCGCAACTGTAGTAACCAATTATTTCTGAGTAGTCTAGGTGGAAGTTTCAATTCTTACACTTCAAAGACCTCAGATTATGCACATTTAAGTTGTTTCATATATTACGTTTCCATGTTGATGATTGTTAGTGCATGTACCTTTTCTAAATTTAGAAGCCAGATGAACCAATTTTCATAGACAGAATGTTTATCTACAAATATGTTTAATTGAAAATGAGAAATTAGTTTTCCATGGTGGAACACCAAAACTTTTTCAAACAATGATGAGGAAATCTAGAAGTCTTACATTAAAACTATAATGTTCCAACATCCTCAGCTAATGGGGGCCCCTTTGTCCAGCTTTGGTTTTCTTGCAAATATATAATGCTGGATTACCGTTCCTTAGCTTTTTTGGATGTCTTTGTATATACACTCCCTTATAAAAGAAACATAGTTTGTTTATATTCTTGTTCTTATGTTTGTTCTCCAACTTTTCTGATTATAGTGGGAACTGTCGTGCAAGGAAAGGGAAACTCTTGTTCACTGTTGCAGTGTGATAATATGAAAAGGTCATTTATTCCTGTCAACTGATGTCTTTTTCATTTTGTTCAGGTTCATGGTCCAGGGTCAGATATTGATGCTTTATGTGTCTGTCCATTCTTTGCTACAATTGGTGTAAATTTCTATATTTTCGTACTTATTTCTTTCATTAGCTGTTGCGGAATGATTTTTGGTATTTTTAACACTTGGGTAATTTATTTAGGAGGATTTTTTTATCGTGTTATGCAACATGCTCAAAGATAGCCCAGAAGTGTCAGAGATCCACTGTGTGAGGGATGCAAAAGCTCCACTGATGCGGTTTAAATTTGATGGGATTCCAGTTGATCTTCCTTATGCACAACTTAAAGTGTTATCTGTGCCTGAGGTATGTGTTAAAACTTTGCTGTAGAGATTATGTTGGATTAAATATTTTTACTGGTATAGTTTTTACATTTGTTTTGTGCACTAAGAGTGTAGAGAATGCGCATTCGCATTTCCTACCTCCTCATTCTCAGGTCCTTGCATGTTTATAGTATTGTCCTTATGTTAATCTTTGAGATTCTGTCTGTTGATTTTGTGCACTTCTGATTTACTGACCTTGCAGGATGTGGATGTACTTAATCCATTCTTTTTGAGGGATATGGATGAAGCCAGTTGGAAAAGCTTGTCAGGAGTATGCGCAAACAAATGCATCCTTCAGCTTCTCCCAGATGTGGAGGTAGATGATGATTGCATCTTTTATTTGGATAGGAGACTTAAATCTTCATTTGTTGTCTGGTGGTCAAACAACATAGTAGGTTCACTGTTCACATGTTCTTAGTTTTTTACTGCAAGGTAGGACATATGTTGCCTAGGGTATGTCACTTTTTTTTTTTTTGCATTGCCATGTTTGATAGTGGCAACCAGTTTTGGTTGCTATTTTTCATTGGTCGGCTGGGCCTTGCTTGTCACCAGTTCTGGTTGCCATCCTCCACTAATTCAAAAAAAAACTAAGATGAGTAGGTAAGGATATTGTTTGCGTTTAGCAGCTGACAAGTTACTTACTGGAGGCTTAGGGGAGATTAGGTCCATGAGTGCATTATGGGGTCTTTCGGACTGCCATAGTGGGTTGACAACAGCACCAATATGGAGGAATCTGGAAACATCATTTTCCTTCCACTTATTCACCTTTTCAAGTTTCTGGAAAACTAATGTGTTTTTCTTATTAATGCATGCCAGAGTTTCCAATCACTGCTGCGATGTGTTAAATTATGGGCCAAAAGGCGAGGAGTGTATGGCAATGTAAGCACTATTCCCTTCTGCATGAGTTGAGTTATGAAAGCGTATGATGTGCTGCTAAAGGAGTAACAAGTTATTAACTCTATTTGTGCAGTTGCATGGTTTTTTGGGAGCAGTGCATTTGGCAATTCTAGCAGCTTTTGTTTGTCAAAGTCATCCGGGTGCCAGCCTAAGTGCTCTAGTTTCAGAGTTCTTTAAAACTTTTGCCTTTTGGCCTTGGCCTACCCCGGTGGTGCTGCAAGATGGAATATCTCCAGTGCCTGGAGATGCTTCTGAGATTCGGTCCTTTATGCCTATTCAGTTACCATGTACTCCATATGAATATTGTCATTCTAACATTACCAAAAGCACATTCTACAAAATCAGAGCAGAGTTTCTTCGAGCCCACAATTTGACTAGGGTATGTCTTGCTTTTTAAGTTTTAACTGAGATGTTTTGATTTCTTACTCTGTCAGTAGTTTAGTTGTCTCTCAGAAACATATCCCTGGTACGATCTATGGTGGTTTGCCATTCCCCTACCCTGTACATTGATTTTTTGGACTGCTTTTGTTAAATGTCTTTAGAAACTCTATGACTGTTGACATTGTGGACAATCATGTGATGACATTGCAGGACCTTCTCAGGCTGGGATTTGATTGGAGTGGCATTTTTGAGCCTTTTCCGTACTCGAAAAAGTATACACAATTTGTCAAAATTTTCCTTTCTGCTCCTGATCAAGATAAGCTAGGAGACTGGGTTGGGTGGGTGAAGTCACGTTTCCGCAGTCTTATTGTCAAGGTAGTAGGTTATATCAAATTACATTGTGTCCATGATCTGTTACATCAAAATTTTCTGTAATGTCTTGGATGGTTTTTAGTCTTAGTTGTTTAGACTGAGCATTTATCCATTCAAAAAAACTCTGAGCACTTGTAATGGTCTAGTTTGGTGCTGACAGCCTGAACTAATAGAATGGTATACCAAATATGGTAACCCTAATAAAGAACTGAGAAAAATGGTGTTACAGTGCATAATTTAAAGTACGTCAGATGGAGGCTAGTTCTTATTCTACATTCCAATAATGCATTCGTATTATTATTATTATGTTGTCTGAACTCATCAGCTCAAGTCCATTGATCTTTTCATTATTATTCTATACTTTTGTGTAATTGTTATGTTATGGATAGATGATGTTATCTATATTCCTATTCTTTTACATAATCTTCGCATCAGTTGAGCTTTCTAAAATCTTTGTTTGCTGCAGCTGGAGGAGGTAAAGGGTCTTTGTGATCCCAATCCCACAGAGTATGTCGACACGGGTATAGCAGAGGCAAATGTTGTATTCTACTGTGGCTTACAACCAGGCAAGACTAATTCCTTGGATATAGAGTCTGTTGGGATGGATTTCCTAAAGAATATCAACAACGGCTCTCAGGGTTCCTGTGGAAGGATGGAATTGTCTATTGTGCAGGCTTCTGAACTGCCTAAAGTTGAACAAGTTGAAGGTAGAAGGGGCAAGGGATGGAAAGCATCTTGGAGGATTCCTAGATATACTCACCAAGGGACTCCAGTATACTCTCAGCATCTGCCACATTACTTCCTTGGTTACGGGGCAAACCATGAAGCTCCTGCTGGTTTCAGTGCTACAGGCTAGATTTAGACCCGAGAAGATACTTGTCTGCCAGTGTTGGCCTGGATTTTGCTTCTGGTGTCGGGTACCTTATTTTTGCTTCCTAGTTCGGCTGTCTCCCTAGACCGGATCATGAAGACTTTTTCTGCCACATGGAAGACTTCGTAAAAGCTATTGTTGAAGAGGGAAAAGAAAGTTGGAACGTTTTTCTTTTGTTTCTGAGAGGGAGGTGAAGGAGAGGAGAAACTTGGGATTTGTAATTATTCTGTGCATGACCAAATGCATTTTCAATCACCCATTCTAGTTTTACAGAATTCCCTTGCTCCTTTTCAGCACATTGTAGGAGAAATCCTAATATTATCTTTCACATAGTGAGATGGATTCGGTATCTGTAGTGACTTTGTTTTTTTTTTTTGTACTCTCTGAAGCTCCTTCGAGACGAGCTTGTTTCAGCCCTATGGCCTCAAACGGCAATCTTGTAGACCAAACATGTAATCATACTCCTTATTACAACCTGTGTGTCGACTCTGAATTCAAACCATTGAAGTGCGAATGAATGCAGATGTAGCAGGTCCGTCTTGCCCTTATAATGGTTGATGTGATGAAGGCAAAGGCAACTGAAACATCATGAAGCATCAAAGCGTTGCTTCAACGACGGCCATTGTTGAAGAAACCATTGAGTTCATGTGTTGAGATGTACAGTACAATTTTGGATTAAGTTGAGAGTGCCAATGTTTTTGCCGATATTCATTCCTGTTCATGTGATTAAGGCATTGAGCTGTAGCTTCACAAGTCCATTCAAATCCAAATAGCTGGTTTGCACTGCGTCTCTGCCCAAATCTGCCTACCAAACCCTTCTTGATCTCTCTTGATATTTTGCGTTCGTGAAGTTGAAAAAGGACATCCTTGAATTTCACGGGAACTTGAAACCCAAAATGCGGACAAATGCATAAACCAAACACCAACCCAATGTCGTGGACAAACCTAAAAAGCCAGAGCACAACCAAAACTTGAACCACCAACGAACGAAGGGGCCTCAATATTTGAATCCCAATTAGATCTCCATTAATGTCAAAATAATTGGCACTTTCTACGTACTGAGAGCCGTGATGAAAAGAATCTCGACTCTCCAAGTGTGAACTCAAGACTCTTGTAAGCAAAGAAGGGCAACAGTAACCATCCACGAGAGAGAAACTATTTGTGTCTCTACTTTAAATGGTAAACACACCACGCACAATCACAAGAAAGCTTCATTATTTCCATAACAGAGAGAAAAGGAGGAGCCCAATGAGAACTGCAATTCCTCTATTGCAAACCCATCTTCTTCTTCTTCTTCTTCTTCTTTTGATCCCTATACCCCCCATCTCCTCCACTGATTTGATAGAACAAATATGCAAGAAAACACCCTTCTATGATCTCTGTATGTTATCCCTAAAATCAGACCCTCAAAGCTTAAACTTGGATCTTAAAGGTTTAGCCACGGAAATGGCTAATATGGTGTTGTCAAATGCAAGTGACAATCTTGATTACATCCAAGGCCTCATCAAGCAAAACAAAGACCCAGAGAAGCAGAGACCACTGGCTTATTGTGCTGAAGCCTACATTCCAGTTGTGAAGTACAATCTTCCTCAGGCAATAGAAGCTTTGAGTAATGGCCATTATGGGTTTGCTAATTATGGAATTTCAGATGCTGCCAATGGAGCAGATGCATGCGAGAAGAACTTCCCATGCTGCAATACATCACCATTGACTGAAAGGAACAAGCTTGTGCATAATCTGTCAGAGATTGCTGTTGCTATTATCAATGTTTTGTGGAAGAAAGGTTGATTCATCCTGATTTCTCCGATTTGCGGCCATGGAATCAGCAGCAGTAGAGTCTGATCTCTAGTTGGTTCTAGAATGGTTGTTCAATACTCTGTCGCCATGTGTCTTTGTCCAGATTGTACACGTATTGTTTCTTGTGGTCTTGGGCTCTGGTTTTATTGCTTTTGGAATGGGTTCTTTTTTTTTTTGGAATTTATTTTATGTATATTAATAAGGCAGAAAATACAATAGCGCAGCAATAGCAACCCAGACAACAAAATATCCCAAACAAACAAATACACAGATAAGTCTACCCCATAAAGTGAAAAAACATAGTAACAAGAGGGAATGCAACTCAGAGTTGCAGCCCTTTTTACTCACTGAGTCACCCAAAAACAGGTTTGATCGCATCGATCGAAAGGACTTCTAACGAATGGTAACGAAACAGATACAAAGCAAATATATCATGGAATAAGACTTAAAATAATCTATTTGTGTTGTGGGGAGAGATGAAACAACAAGGTTACAGCTGTAGATCCATAAATATAACAAACTTAAGATAACATGAAAATCAATTGATCTGTCAATTTCAACAATCTTCCAAACATATTTGAAAGTAGAACTAGATCTGGAGGTAGATCGAAGTATAGATCTATCATCTTCATACCCAAAATCACGTATTTTCAAGCCGAAATTGCCAATCAGCCAAAGGAACTAGTCCACTGCAAGCAATCGCCTAGAAATAGTTGGACAAAGAAAGAAAACTAAAATATATGTTGAAATGATGAAGGAGGAGGTGGTGCTAAGGTGAAAACACCCGCCTCGTCCTCCTCACACTATGAAGAGGACTATGGTGTTACCAAGAGAAATGGGTTTTCTAGAGAGTGAAACTTTTTTTAGACAAGAAAAAAGCTACCACCCCAAATGTCAGTTTTTACTATGTAACTACCTAGTATCTACTATCTAGAATCTAGACGGATGTGAAGATATATCATATAGCATATGGGTCTTATATTCTTTATATTTTCCGCCTATTTGGCAAGGCGTGTCGACCAGCGTTTTCGCTGCGCGGATCGTTGACGTCCACCGCCTTGCTAAACAACATGGCGTTTACAGCGGAATCGTTGTGCATACGACAATGGTTCCATAGCAACAAAAGAAGCTCTTTATATATATATATTTTTTTAAAAATATAGTGGGATCCACCAAATTAAAGAAAAGTTGTCATATATGTCAAATTAATGTGGGATGGATGAGATTTTTTAGCAGTGGCCTTTTGGACACTCTCATTAAAACTTAAATTCGGGTCAGACTAGATATGCACGACATATTAGTTGGGCCAAAAATTATTCCATGGGATATTGGAAGTGTGTGTGACAGAAAATATTAGGGATAGAGATAAAATATTTTAAGGATGGAGATGATTGTAATACACTAATACCCCCATCACTCAAATCAATTTACTAAAACTAAATCATTTGCCTCTTCCATTTTTAGTTCAATTATTTTGAGTCTAATCTTGGATCTTGATCCCAGAAAGCCAGAAATATTGGATCTGTATCATGTCCAGACTTCAAATTCTCTCTTTTATCATTTTCAAAATACTGTATAGCTTTACCCATGAACATATCACATGCTAAGAGGCTAATGAGAGAAACATACCGATTTCACTTGCAGCAGCAATTCAGATCACCATACAAAGCAATCAATAAAACATTATAGATTTATAGCATCTGCATGTGAATCCACATGTTGAAACTAATGATATCACATGTACTCTATGAGAGTTCCAGAATTCAAGCTGGCTCTTTTGAATATATATATATATATATATATATATATATATATATATCAATTGCATTAAGAGTTAAAGACCTTATCTTGGATTCTAAATGAATCAAAAAACTATATTTTATTGAACTCAAGAATAAAGAATTCTGTCCTGTCCTGTCCTTGTGAGAGAAAAATCTGAAGATTTCATCCAGCATAGCATATAATAACATAACAGTGCCATTTCACCACAAATATTTACACGAAACATTCCCCTCCCATAGACTGCTTAAGAAAACTTGATCATTTACTTAATATTAACGAACAAGACTTTTGGTACATCATGCTACAAGTGGAATTTCAGGACAAACCCTAACTCGGCCAGATTGATTAGTTGCTAAGGATGCAGCAAATGGATACTTTGAAAGCTTCTAAGACGCTACCAAACTTGTAAGGTAATTTAACTCACCCCCAAATCAAAATAATATATATATAGCCATACAGGGGATAAATTACCAGGCGAAGTTCAGAACAAAGGACTGTGTCACCAAAAGTGCAAGAACCAACATTTGCATGAATTTCCATGGATTGGTAGATATCTTTCATCGATATAAACCAGCGATAATCTATCAAGTTGAGACTATAGTAAAAAAGCTGCAACTCTTTTCAGCTTCTCTGGAGTATCGGAACCAGCAACCTGTTCTACAAGACTGCAATGCACCACAAGCACCAATACAAGAAGTTCAATCACCAGTTGGGTTAAAAGAAAACAATGGAAAAACTGATGCAACAAGTATTTTCCAAGCCAGGATGGACAAAAACATACTTGGGAGACCCAGATCCATGCCCATTTGGGCCACTTGCAGATGGATTTCCAAAGTACTGGACAGAGATCAAACCACCATCTGCTGATCCTGAGGACATAGGAGCTCCCCGTAAGCTTGCAGATGTTCCCCTGGATGACATTCCTGGAGAGCCAATACAAAATGAGAAATTAAATTTTAAAACATATTCCATCAGGCTGCTGACGGTCAACATGAGATACATAGCGTTAAATCAATGGTTAATGAAGAACACTAAGACAAAATACATCAACACATAAAATGGGTTCTCACAGGGAGCATATATTCTTGAAATAATTTGGCAACAGATAATGATGTCAAAATTCATTGGTTGCTTTCAATCAAACCAAAGGCATCAATTCAAAGGAAAGAAAATGAACTAACAAAACCCTGAGGAGATATCTCTGATTGACTAGGATTAAAGCATCATTCTTTATGAAAATGTGCAGGGCTTCCTTTTTTGATAATAGAAAATTCTTTGATTATAAGTCACTAACAAGTATGCACAAAGCCTTATTTCTTATACATAAACAGCAACTGAAACTGTAACAGGGCAACCATAATATATTATATAGTGCACGAGAAGACAAACTCATCTATCTATTTGGCCATAAGCAACTTTAGAGACGTAAAACATATTCAGAGATGTATTCATGTCGTCTTTAAACAGCTACAACCAATAAAAAAATACCAGGCTGAAAATTGACATTCGGATGGTGTCTAACTAATAAATGATGCCAGCAACTAGAATAATAATGTGAACTCTAGGCACATTAAATTGCACACCGTGATTGGAGTCTATACCAGTGACAAAGTAAGCTAAAAGGTCATAAGCAAGTAATGCAGGGTAAGTAAATTCAAAAATATTACCTTGAAATATTATCACAAGACAAAAGAGAATGGTGAAAACCACGGCTAAAAAATTGCCATTAGATGATGATGCTTTAGTAGCCTTCGTCTTCTTCAATGCTTTCATCCTTTCAATTCTGGCACGCTTCAACATAGCAAGTTCAGTAATCTCCCTGATAAGCTTCTGGTCAGCCGCATCCAGCGATGGACCTTTTGGAGGTCGAGGAGGTTTAAGAGATTTTTTATTACTAGTCTTTTTACATTTCTCCCTCCCCACTTGCTTGTCGGCAGAAGTAGGTGTCCCTTCTCCCTCCGACTTCGCATTATCAGCACAAATCTTGTTAGTATTTGACACAATGGTGGGAGCACTTGTCCTTTCTTCATCCTTGACTGTCCCATCAGCAAATCCACTACACATTTTAGTGATCAACGTCTTTCCTTGTTTTCTAAGACCTGAATCTTTGGTTGAATCTTCTTCGCTAACTGTCCCTCCAACTTCAAGATCAATATCAAAATCTCTCTCTCTTGGAGCTAGATGATCCATTTCCATCTACTCACACTCCAAATGCTCAACGCACCAACTATATTCACAGGACAAGCAAGCGCTAAATCTTTGGAGTCAACCAAAAACACGAACCAACCTCTTCTCGATGTATATCACGCGTGAAGATGAAAAGTGATGACAAATATACAAAACCTCACTATCCCCAATTGAACTGTGAATTGGTACTAAGAACTAAGAACCTTTGCTAACTGCACAAAAGTTTTTGTGCATACCTCTGACACCTTTCCACCAATAACCCACACCCACCACCTGATAAAAACCCTCCTTCATCCAATTTCCAAAACCTTCAGGGGCAATCTCTTGTCCTAATAAGTATTATAATCCCACAAGGAACAAATCCCTGCATTTATTAATACAAACAGAAAATAAATCACTCAACAAAATTTTGAAATACAACATACATTCGCAGTTCACTTCTCATGCGAAACTTGACAAAGTTGCTTCTAATGGTAATTCCTAAAAGCAGCAAGCAATCCTTTCACCTTGAGAACAAAATAACAAAGAACAGAAAAAATTCCTAAACATAAAACAAGTAACAAAAAAGCACAACAATCAAACCCGCAAGAAATAGCAGTCCCATTTTCGATTTAAAACAAAAACGACGGGACACCCACAAAAATGCAGCAAACAAGAATGCAAAATCAAAGAAAATGCAATACCCTTTTAAAAAAAACGCAATACAGCAACAAAACTCATAACTTGAAAAACTCATCGGATTCAAATGAATATTAATCAATTAATTAATCGTTGCATCGAAAAAGAAAAAGGAAGGAGTGGAAAGATACCCTGAAAACAAAGCAAAGGAAATCCCCGGATCCGATGAAAATGGTGGCGTGATATCTGGATTTAGATTTCGTTTTTATTTATAGCAGCCAGAGAGAAACAGAAAAAGAAATGTAAGAGGAGGCGGAGGATAACCGGGAAAAGGCTGGAACTTTGAGTCTTCAACCGTGTCTCTCTCTCAAAATAATTACGTAATATTTATTTAAATAAGCATGATTTAAATGAGACGCGGATAGGCATGTGATATACTTCACCGACACTTGGCAACTCTTTATTCCCCTAGTTTTCTTGTGTTCCCTTGTTAATGGCGAATTATCCAACTGAATTAACGCAATATAGTTGAATTCGTTCAGAATTCCAGATTACTTTAAAATTTTGTTAAATTAATTTGGAATTCTGTCTTTTAGATAATCTGGCTGGCTGTTTACCATTTCGATTTGTTTAATTTTCCTCTCGAATCTTTATATTTCGGATTTGCAGAAGCTGTTTTTACTGACAATGGACATGTGCTTATGTAATACTTATATGACTGTATAGTAATTGTCCAGAGTTGAATGTGGACAACAATTCATTTCTTTTATTTATGTAGTCCTCAAAAACAAAGAAAAAACAAAGGAAATGTCATTGTGTCAAGTTTGGCAGCTTATTAAAATAATTAATAAAAAAAATTTTGATACTATTACATAAGCCCGTTGAGCCAACTAATGGGCTGAAGTAGGTTCCAATTTATCAATAGGACAGTAAATAAGAAACAAATGGGCGATAAATTGATAATGTAATGATGAATCTCTTTGTAACCTAAGAGCAATATGTTTTTGGTAACGCGTTGGGTTTTGACCAAATTTATCATATTGTTATGTGGGAAATTTTTGTGCAGTATAGGCATGACCGTCCGAGCCTAGGTTTATATTGGATACCCAAATGACAAATTTATATAATGTTGTTATTGGTTAAAAAAATAAAAAATAATTTAAATTTTTAAAAATACATGGTTGAAATCGTTGATGGTCCACAACCACTCTCTTCCTTCCCTAGCTGGATCAGAATGGGAATATACTGCAATCCTTCGGAGACAGAAAGGCCCACCCACGTTTAATGAGATGAGCATCGGCCTAGTGTGGATAGGCCCAAACCACCAACTCCACACGTGTGAGAGAGGTAAAAACATGTACAATATAATTGAAGACGATAAATAAAAAAAACATCAATGCAATTCATAAGACACAGGCATTTGATGCATTGTTTTGTAGGTAGGGAGCTTTGTTGCCCCCTCAAATCAATCTTTCTATTTGTGGGGTTCTGGGAAAACATTACTTGTTAGTTGTCTCTCAATGGTCTGTCCATTCATGGCCATGCATCTCAACGCAATGTTTTTTTTTTGTCTTTTGACGTTTCAACTTCGCGTCATTATATCATTAGGAGCCGTATTGGCAATTATATTACGTACTTTCTTTGGCTAACATAACTATAAAAGAATATGAGGTCCCAGATTTTTTACAATATAGTTTTCCTAATTTTGGCATTAACATTTGAATAAATTGCCATGTAGCCGTATGATTTATTGGTTCAATTTCCATGTACCCTGATTTCTTTGAAACCACCCACATCATTTAACGTATAGATAGAGTCTAATCATTAATGTGATGACATTGGATTTTCTAAATCAATCATGGCCCATCAAGATTGGGATAATGGTTAATGGGTATATTAAGTGGGCCTGTTGCCCACAACTTCGGTGGTTGACTTCGAGTTCGAGCAAAAATCCTAATTATGCATGAGCAAATCTGAACATGAAGGGCCCATATTTAAGAGGTAGTACTCTAAATTCTAATGCAAACGCACATGCGCAAAATCAAAAACTTATTCAGCTAGACTAGAAAATTCGACTATATTGAAGAAGGGAAAAAAAAAATATAGAGAATTTGCGTTTGTATCTTGACATAAAAGAAAGGTAAGCAAATCTGACGCAGGACCGGGAAACTTTTATTCAGCAGATAAATAATATGGACATGTACTAGAACTTGAAAATGGCAGCACCACTGGATGGCTTTGAAGCAAAAACGTACAGGCCGAGATCGCTCTTATTGATCACTCCCTTGTCGATTCTTGCTTGGAAGAATTGCTCCTGCAAAAAGCATTCGCATATATGGTCAAACAACTGAATCTTTTCATAACAAGGAACAACAATCTAAGCTTTCGAGTCTCCGAGTACCTTCAAATTAAGGATGAACTTTGGAACAATAGCTTCTTTCACCAAAGCCACAGCACAGCCACCCCATCCAGCTCCTGTGAGACGTGCACCCAGAGCACCATTATTGCGGCAAATTTTCACTAGTTCTTCCAACTCTGGGCAGCTGTGTACATAATCAAGGAAAGAAATTAACATCAAGAGGTAGAGACATCTTGTGAAATTAACCGTCTCAATCGTATGCTGTGAAGCCAAAGAGAAAAAAAAAAAAATATATATATATATATATATATATATATGTATTGATCCAGGAAAGTTAAAACCATAACCAGACTTGCGTTTACTGAGCGGCCAAGCAATGTTTATCATAAAATGGGTTTATCAACGTAGATTAAATAGTAGGCACAACTATACAGGAATGCTAGCAAAAGCAACAGAAATGCATTAATCTTCAAAACCTGGAGGCTTCTCCCGGAGAGATACCCAAGAATGAAAAAGCCCAACCAGCAACAATATGTTGAAAGTAAACAATACACGAACCTTAAGACCTCATAAAGCATTTCTATAACTATTTCCAGTCACTTAATTGCTAATAAAAACATCTTTTATGCCGTCAGGAATAATGATTTGAAACACAAAATACTTTAAAATGGACTTGTGTGTGGTTTTACCTGCACTCATATAATACACTACAGCTGTAATGACTGTCGTTCATTAGATCCCCCAATTTCTTTAGCTTGTCCTCCTCACTGCAAAACAGTTATTCGAAAATCAATATCAAGAAAAGGGGGAAGAAAAGAAAAGAGGAAATAGACAGAGCACTCTTAGCCTTCAGCCTACAAAAAGAAGTTACGAAGGGCCAGACTTTTTCTCAAACAGCTCAATTCTTCCAACAAAACATGGAAGATTCAGTGCAAAGCATGAAGCATAGTTAACAAGAATAAGAAATATTAAAAATTATAAAACATTTTTTGGGTTAATAATGAAAATGAACAAGTGGCCCAAGATGTATGCAGTTCCTGCTTTTAAAGCAAAAGAGACAGATTGCAAATCAATTTCATAATTCCTTTTGAAGTTTCTAAAGGAACCCCCCAATCTATCATCGTGAATTCTTGTCTGTCACACAGCCTAGAAACAGAGTTTTGTCTAACAGGACATTAGCAAATTACAGTTCAAGACACATTATCACTACATCTCCACAACACCCGTGAATGGCTTACACAAAGCAGTAAGAAAAATTAGTCACTCTCGACATCGAATCATATCTAAAGCCACACTATCAAATAGTAAAAAAAAAATCATTGGAAAAATAGTGCAAAAAGCACGCTCATACTACACAAGAAACAACAGAAATCATTGAAAGCCATGCCTTAAATTTGCTGATACAGCGTCCTTGAAAGCATGTACCCGTTTGGCTTCGGAGTACACATGAGATGCTCTCTGGGAAAGGGATGTACATAAAAAAAAAAAGAGTAAGTATAATAACAAGGACAGAGAAAACTAAGGAAAAAATTCAACAAAATTGAATCATAATTTAAACGAGAAAAATGGCAAGCAATTCTAGCAAATGGACAATACACCAGTTAAACGTATTCCCAGAATATTAATTGTAGTAAATACCTGGTATAATTTGAAGTGCTTGGCTGCTTTTAGCACATCCAAAGAAGTGGGTGAATTGCCAAATACTGATGGCAAATCATAGTCTATGATTTTCTCAATATCTTCAGTCGTAAATGGTTCCTCCTTCAGAAATTCCTGTAACAGAGATGAAAATCAGGAATACAAAAAATTGAGCTTCATCTCACCAAAGTCTAAAATAATATATGGCCTGCTAGATGTGGTAAGAGAAAACACAACAAAAGAATGGTGAAAACTTATTGGATTAATACCTTGACAGCAATTACAGGATCAGAAGAACCATGTTTGCTTGCAAATGATATGCACAGCCCCTCGACATCTGAAAGAGTTTTGACTTTTGATATTGCCTCCTGTGGTTCCATTCCCAGCTCAATCCCAAGAACAATCTGAAATTATTTTCAGAAATTGCATGATATATGTAAATAGTATGCCCTCCAATAATTCATACTTATTATAGAAACAATGTCTACTAAGAAAATGTCATATAGAAGCACTCCGCTAATCAAACATTCAATTGAATTAAAGACTCTTAAATATTTTTGGCTTCGACACAATAAGGTCATGTAAAGCATTGAAAGAAACTTGTATATTTGAGAATGGAAAAACAGATAGAACTGCATTTAAGGGCACCAAGGCAAGACTAATAAATTACACCACAAAGAAAGTTTGTGAGAATGTTCAATTTTCATAAGGTCTTATGGACTCTTCTTTAAAAGGCTTTTGGGTCAATTGACGGTCATGGGAGTCAATTCTATTTTTATTTAATTGAGCAAAAAATATATATTTCAATTCCATTTCTATTATAATTTTCTCTAGTTTAGTCAATCTATCATGAAAAATACTCTCGATTAAAACAAAATGTAGCCCCAAATGAAAAAAGAAAGAAAGAAAGAAAAGAAAAGAAAAGAAAAGAAAAAGAAACATAGTCATTGAAATGTGGTTGCATGTGTTTGAAAACTTCAAACATGAAACCCAAGGCCAAAGACTTCAAAAGTAAAAAATGAATAACTAGGAACGTACTATGAAAACCGTCCTAGGATACATAAGCACAACAAACTCCTCCACCACATCTTAATGAAAATAAACTTACAGCTGCTAGTCGGCATTCAACAACTCTATTGTTGTAATTTGTAGCAGCAGTAACAGCCTTTTGCGATTCTGCCAAGGAATGGGCTATTACAAAAGTTCCACCAGCAGGGAGTTGCACATCAGTTGCACGAATAGGGTTGAAGTCAATGAGCTCTGCAAACCCAGTCTTGGCCATAACAGAAATTGCCTATAAAGTGAAACAAGAAACGATATATTACCAGCAAGAATCTAAATAACAATGGTCAATAGCCATTTATTCGGACTAGAAAAAATCAACATCCAATGCATCCATATTGAGTCTCAGTAAACATTTCAGCACAAAATGGAGAAGATGTAGTGCAAGACTAAACAACAGGTTAGATTCCAAGATTCTGCTTTCGATCTGTCACCTAAACAGTAAGGTAGGATTCAGCTAAACATGAACATGCACAGGTAATTATACCATCAAGAAGTGAAAACAGAATGGAATTTATTATCACAAGAGAGAGAGCTCGACAACCGAAAAACATTCCAAAAAGCAAGTACACAACATAAAAAACTAGCTCATTCAACACGGCATCACCACCATTACATGCTTTCTTTCTAAACATCTAAGAAAAATGTACAAGAGATAGTAACATCGGATTATCGGAAATATTGGAAGTTCAACCAAACACTGTCCTTGCCCATGAGTGAAACAAACACTAGCCAAAACTCTAACACATGCAGTTATAATCCTCTTCAGAAATTTATATAAAATATTTGTACTCAAAATATGAAAGGCAGGAAGATTCTAGCAAAATTCTTCATAAAGTATTACCTGATCCATTCCACCAGACTGTGTTCCAATGTGCCGTTCGCACTCACACGTAAGTTGGGCAAGGTCTTTCTGTAAATGAGTGTAACATTTAGCATTAAAAAAAGAAGAGAAATAATATTAGATGGTCAAATGATTAATTCATATTAACTTTCTTGGCGAAGAAAGAACTTAAATTAATACTCGAGAACCATGCATACATCTATCAACCATGATGCACAATGACCTATACTCCAGTTGACTAAGAAGAAGACAACAAAAATTCAATTAAGTTAAGAGTGTCATCATAATTCTGTATATAGATATCTTATCATATCCAACACACAAGAAGACGTTATTCTTGTAAATAAACAACCTCAATCCAGTGTCATACAAATAGCATGTTAAATTGAAAATGCAATCATGTTCAACTTGTCTAAATTCACTTGCTCCACTTTCAGAATTTTTGTATACAGCAGAAGATCCAAATATTGTTTCATGAATAAACACAAAAAGAATCATCAAGAAAACCTGCAGAATTCACCATATTTTAGCCAGATGACACTGATGCATTTCCTTCAAACTTGAAGACATCCGAGCAGCTCAAGGTACATAATGCATTATGTGGAGAAATGCTGAATTGATTGGTATACCTTTGGGAAGTTCACATCAGCAGCAGCCATTATAGCAATTGTAGAAGAACAAACAAAAGCTGCGGAGCTTGAGAGACCGGAACCTAGATTGGAGACACATAGCCAACATTATCACAGAGTGCTCTCCTTTTAAAGGCATTACACTATTTAAGCAATTAGCTTTCCATGTTCTGTCAATTCACAATTAGCTAAATAAAATTCACACCTGTTGGTACTGTTCCATCAACAAGTACATCAAGTCCAACTGGCTCCCCAACATTCACTCCTTTGGATTTGGCATATTCATAATAACCTTTGTACCTAGAGAAACAAACCATCAGTTACTACTCAAGAGAAAACTAAATACCATGCATCACCATTCACCAACAAATAACAATGTAATTCAGTAAAATAATCATCCAAAGAAAGTAACAGCAACAACAAGTTTTGTCCTGGAAACATTTTTTACCGGCAATAGAAGACTGCTAGTAAATTAAGTTTTCAAATTAAAACAAGCTTCCGAGAGGGTGACAAAATAAGTTCCAAGCTATTTGACAGAAAGAAGAATACTAAACATTTAACACACTAACAAAGGGGGAAAAAAAACTCCAATCACAATTGTATGAAGTCTGAGTAAGAACTAACCCACAGATGAAATAGTGGCCCCACATGTGGTTCTTCAAGTCGATTTCCTGAACAAAAAATAGCAATGTCATGTATTTAGATACCGTTTAAGCATCTTATTACATATAAAACTAAGGAAACACTGTGATTAATCAATGAACCTGATCAAAATCGGCAGGGTAGATACACATATTGTACTTATCGCTGACATTCGCGATCCGCAGAACCTTTTTAGCGTCCCCTGCATCATGCTTACGAATTGCGACGATTGTGTCCTGCCTTATCGCCATTGGCAACACCGAGTACCCCTCATAGTCAATGTGCTCCCCGATCAAGTTCACTCTCCCTGCACACAAAACAGATTAGAAGATCAACAACCACAAAACAGATTAGAACATCAACAACCATCAAATTCCTCCACAACAAATGAACAAAACTTTTACTCATATACATATTGATTTGGTAGTGTATGTATATATATGTATATGCGTCAGTTCAGTAGTTTATGGCTAATTAAAGGATCTTCATCAACCTTACAATTCCTCTCCAAATCATCAACAATAATTCAAAACCACCGACAACAATATGAACAAGTATCGATTTTTCATATTTTACTTAAACCAGAATATTTATCCGTACGCAAGAACAGAGATTCGATCCGGAATCATTAAAAACAATCTGAAAAACTTCATTTTCTCTGAAACCAAACGGATCTCAGACGGACCTGGAGATCGAGCAAATACGTCGGGAGGGTGACCAAATAAGTCGAGAAACTTGGACTTAAAATTATCGAAACGAAGCTGAGCTTCCTCGAGCTGAGAACCGTCTCCATAAACTGGTTCCAATGATGAGTAAACTGGAATCGGTAGGTCTTCGTGCTTTGTCATGTTTGATCTCTCGGTGATCTCCAACGGATCGGTTGATACTCACAAGACGCTTTCTGCAATGTTTGATATTACAATATTTTAACACCAAAAGTGGTGCATCTTTATATATTGTTTTTTCCCCTGATTTTTGGGGTATAAAATGACATAATTTTTATTTTTGTATATACATATGTGTGTGTCTTTAATGTTTTCGTTTGTTTGGTGCTATGGATAGGGATGGGAACTGATGCCACATTGCCTTGACGTGATGGGAATTACTTCTGCTAATATAATTAGTTAAGATAAAAATTACAATTAGGAAAAAGTCAAATCTAAATTTTCTGCTTAACTTGCGGATTATCTAAACCGTCTTTGAACTCTTAAACGAGCAGATATATTTCTACATCAAATCCCTTTCATCCTCTACGTGGATCCAGCTCAGCTCAAAAAACCACTCTCCTAGAAATTCAAAATTGGTTACAAAATTCCAAGCTTTAAGTTTTTTGATTTATCCTACATGATTAACAATCTTGTCATGTTTATACTTTTCTTTACATGATTACCAATCTATGTTGTTCTTGGATTCTGCCTCAGGATATCCACCGACTGTTTCTCTTGTTTTTTGTTGAATATATCTGATGCTTTTAAAAATAAATAAAAAAAAAAAAAACAGAGAGAAAGTTCAAAGTGGTGATAGAACAGCCAACAAGCCAGGGAGTTTTTTTAGTAAAAAATAATGAAATCAACTATTCATTATTCTAAAGGACATTAATTAATTAAAAAAAAAAAGCAAATCCCAGTGAAAAGGACAAAACAGGAGTCGAAATCTAGAAGGATCAATATTTGGGTTATGTTTGCATCAGCGCCACGTAGGTCGATAATTGTCATCTTCTAGTCTCATTATCTTTAGTAAAAGTCCAAACAATAATAGTTCCGAACTGTGTGCACACCACAGCGGGGCTGCGT
Organism: Tripterygium wilfordii; assembly: GCF_013401445.1. Lineage (NCBI taxonomy): Eukaryota > Viridiplantae > Streptophyta > Magnoliopsida > Celastrales > Celastraceae > Tripterygium > Tripterygium wilfordii. The sequence continues at coordinate 13,174,706 of NC_052245.1, read as the reverse complement.
TCACAATCAGCGGCAAGCTTTTGGGCTTTTGGCACTTTCTCCGGATTCCCTTGTCAAGTAGTTGACGGACTCAGAATATTAATATATGGTGGGCTTCGAATAAAGTATCTATATTTGTAGAATTCATCGACAGCAGGCCCCACCCACTCATTTGGGGTCACACCCAACAAAGACGAAACGTTAAATCGTGTGTCAATGCTGACTGTGCATCAGCTGTACAGCTTGAATGTTCAATCAAACGTTTATTCATGCCTATCCTGACCGTACATCTTCTGTACCACTCGATTACCTGTCTCTTCACACCATAACATTTTTTATTTTTCACGAGAAAAACATTTTTCACAAGACAAACCAAACCAAACCAGGCGCCTTTTCCCACCTCCTACAAGTCTACAACTGGTGAGTAAAACCTAAAAGACACCGACCTCACCACCGAATTTAGAGGTGTAAAACGGGCCTGGCCCAACTCCTCTTAACGGGCTGAGCTGTGTTTCTGGCCCACACTGGCCGACCCAATCCGCTTTTAAAAAAATTGAAGTTTTTCTCGAGTTAATTAAATAAGGGAATACCTCTTTGTAACTTGTGGCACCGTGGTTCCAACATTGATTTTATGTACAAGGTTCGAACCCCTGCATGAACGCAATTCTATCAAATTTGTACTAAAAAGGCTGGGCCCGTTCGGCCCAACAAGCCCGGCCCTTGGGCTCCAAGTGTGTTGAGCCGTGAGATGAGATTCGCGAGCCAACCCAGCCCTTGAAGGCGTCGGGTTGCCCATAATATAAATTACAACGATGGCAAGTATCAAAAGTTGCATAGAGCAGCGCAGGTTTCGAAACCCATAAATTACACAAAAATGATCGTGTAATGATAAATATCTCATAACGCGCAAGATTCTACTAAAATTGCAGCAGGGCAACAAGCATGAAGTATCAACCTTCTCGAGCACCATAAGCTGGAATATTAGATTAGTATTTCACCTAGCTTTTTTTTTTTAAAAAAAAAAACCTATACAAAGTTCAGTTTCAACAAATTCCAGCAAGCATAAAAGGCTAGAAGGAGAATCTGGTGACCTATTCATCATCATCTATTAAATCCTCATTTCCATCTTCACTGGACCTCTCATAATCACCTTCGTCATCCTCTACTTCTTCAATATCCTCATCCATAATGTCCCTATTCCCGGCTTCTTTGTCCTTCAAACCAGTGTTCAAGGCCACAGTTTCTCCAACTTCTCCATAATGTCCCTATTCCCGGATTTTTCCATATCCTTCCTCAACTTCTCCATGTTCTCCTTCCTGCGTTCATCCTGCAGACGTTGCTTCTCCACCCGTCTCTTATCAAGATCAGCCCTACACAAATGCACACACAGCAAAAGGAAAAAAGAGAAAGCAGTAGAAAAAGTGATATTTTGATAGTTTGAGTTAAGCATCAAGTTGAATGAATCAAACACAAGTTAGAAGGCCATACTTGTAGGTTTCCATGTACTCCTCGGCACTTGCTTCAATAGCCTTAAAGAAGTCCCTAACTCCAGCACCAGACACCGCAGAGACTCCTACTGATTGCAAATTCTTATAGAGCTCATCCGGTGCAAGACAAAAGCTTTGACTTAAAGTTGACATGTAGGAATGATCTGAGCTTATTGCAGCTTGAAATGCTTCAAAATCTTCCATCCACTACATCCAAAAAAGTTCTCAAAACAATAGTGTATATATATATATATATATATATATAACTAAAATGCATATACAACTTAATATTAACTCATTTTAAATAGGTAAAGCCCGAAGACAATTTTCAAATCCCATGAAAATAGTAAGAAACAGATAAAGCGACAAAAAACAGTATTCTGAATGGAAGGACGTGAAACAGTCTTACATGTGTTGAAGAAGAGTCCCCAAACACTAACCTATGCACTGGAGCAAATAATGACAATAAAAAAGTCTCCATTTCATTTCAGATGCAACGAGAGTTGAGCTTAAATACTATCACATTATCCAGATGCCAATAGAAATAAAGAACGATTTTTGAACCGTCATCCAGATTATTAAAAGTTATGACAAGGTGAAAGAGCACCGCCTACCATTGATCCAAACTGCAATTTCAATGAAAATGGGAGATGTAAAAGAACAAAGTGGTATTTTCACCGTTAACATCCATAAAGCAATGAAATCTCTAAATCATTTGTGACACATGACATTAAGGAAGTATGCATTTAGAATAATCTAGAAAATTGTAAGTACCATTTTCTTTGCAAATTTATAGATCATTATACGGTCATAATCACATATAACCAGAAGCATAACAAAATGAAGTAAGAAACAAGAAGCTAAAATTTGTTCAAATATGACCATCTACCTTAAATAAACTATACTTCTAAAGCAAACTGATGTTGAGTAACATCCGTTTTATTAAATGCCAACACAATTGGCAATCGCGTCTTGTAGACTATGCTACATGCATAAAGCATATTGCTCATGAAAGTAACGGGGTTTGCAGAACGAGGAGTGTCAACTACATAAGTGACAACAGTTAGAAAAGTTAAAGCAAAAGCTTCAGTGATAATTGCTCCAAAAGCAGACCAAGTAAATATTTCAATATGGCCAGGTGTGTCCACGAGAACATAATCAAGCTGATTTGCTCGCTTCTCGATAACAGAAATAGCCTACATGGAATCATAAAGATTAGGATCCATTAAAAAGGGAAAAGACAAAAAAAGAATCTTTGCTTTTGATTGGTTACTAAATTTTTGCACCCAAGCGGGATTAAACATAGTATTCACCCTCCATACCATCTTAAGGGAAGAGGATATGCCATTAGGCATTAAGGACATTGGTGGAACAGACACACGTCATGAGTTTAGAAATTGTACCAAGAGGCTTGCATTAACAAGAAGGTATTCAAAGACATTCCATGCCCATCGAGTAACCACATCTAAAAAAGCCATTTGAGAGTAAATAGATTCACACTTGAGCCATAAAGAAACAAACCACACAGCACACTAATAAATTGAATAACCAACCACCAATTCAAGAATGCCGTAAAACTTGATGTTTGTGACAATGACAACAAACTCATTTCCCCGCGTCAGAAAACTATATTGTAACAGAAACTCTAATAAGGTCTGCCATTCATACATGTCACAGCATTTCATGATGGATCGGCGATGAAGCCAGCAGTATGAATAAAATGATGTTGAATAAATCTTCTAAGACATTAAGTTATACCTCATCAAATTTTCTACTAAATAAGTTCCAGACACGTCAAAATTCCACCATTTGGTCCAAGGTTAAATTGCTTCATAACTTCCTTGTACCGGACAGTGTCTCTTATATCAATGTTTGCACCAAAAGGGAGAGTCATCACAGCAGGGTCAAGGTTAACAACATATCCCCGCAAATTTGAAGCTTGCACATCGCAAAACAGCCGATGTAGAAATGTTGTTTTTCCACTCCCTAATCAAATTTTTAGAGCTTTAAAATCTTGGTTTCTAAAGAAGAAAATTTTGCAAATCACAATTTACCCTACAAAAAGAATTAGTATATATATAAAATACCTGCCATTTCGATGACAATAATAATGACTGGTTTTCTCTTGAAGTTTGTTGGCGATTCCATATGCATCTTCTCCATTGATTCAATAATCTCATCATTTGCTTTACCATTTTCCTGTGGAAAATAAAATGAAGCCAAAAAAATTTCAGTCCAACAAATTATCACAAAGAAACTGGAAAAAGTCAAAAGAATCCTAAATTAAAAACCAACAGTCTTAAAATAGAATACAAAACCCCCCAAGTTGAACGATTCCATCACAACTATTTAGGTTATATAAGAACTACGCCAGGTACAACAAAAATATCAAAAAGAACATACTCAATTGCAATTCATTTTGCTTGCTCGTCTCACCAACTAGATGGACTACAAAAAAAAAAGATAGGAAAAAAAAGGCTGAGTTTATACCTTTGACTCCAATGCATCCTCATAATCAACCTGCATTGAAGTACCTTCCTCAGCAGACTTCATATTCAGATTGTGGACATCTGGATTAGCACTCATTTCAATGACACGGCAAAATAAGACACCTATTCAATACAATAATGTGACAATATACATGGAAACAATTTAGAAATGTGGTTTGGGTTGTTTCCAGTAAAGAGTCCAAACAGAAGCTTAGGAAGTAATAAACAGTAATTAAACACACAGCAACCGCAGTACAACCACAATTTTTATTCAACAAAGAAAATCGGGAAAAATGATAAGTCGAGCTTCATAAAACACGAACAGAAGAAAAAAGAAGGTCACTATAACTTCATTCAGACTAACACACTTAAACATGGATCATCCACCCTCTTTGAGGGGGAAACACTGGAACAGATCTCACAAACCTCCCAAAAGTCCAAACGTGTAACACAGAGAGAAATAAAGAGTCTCGAAATGAACAGAAGATAGTGATCACCTTATTTTTTGCTTGAACTTGACGATCTAGAGAAAAAGGTCTGAGAGAAGCAAATAGGGTTCATAGTGTTACCTTCGTAATCGCAATGAGGTAATCAGATTACCTGGCATTTTACATTAAATTGGTTCAAGGCCAACCATAGACAAACCAATTATTCTCTGAAAACCCAAAATTAAACTTGTTTCAGACATCTCAGCAGATGAATGTATAGGCAACCCAATACCACAAAAATAAAAACCTAACCTCTTTTATCAGCATAGACATAGTCAAAACACTTGCACACAACTGCTACGAACAAACTATAATCTCTCAATTCAATTCTTCGAAGCCATGCCTACTTCCACATGTAATGGAGTGAATCTATATTTGACAAAGATACAGCGAGAGGGCGTACCTCGTAAAGCAGGCTTGTAGGGTTTTGGAAGAGTCGAGAGCTACAGAAATAGAAACTTCAATGAGAAACTACAAAAGAGAGAGCGAAGAGGACGACAAGCGGGTCCAAGATAAATGGGCCCTATTTGCCGGTTTTGCCCATTTAAGCTTGGGTACGCCTAAACACCAATACGAACTGTAGAAAAAGCCTATTCATATATGTTGGGTTAATAATCTGTGTGTTTGGTAGAACAATTGTGTTGCTTTCAACTGTTAAACTGTGAGATAAGTTGTGAGATATTTGGTGAAACTTTACTGTTTTAGCGATTAAGTTGTGTAAAAAAATTGTTTGTATTATAATTATTATGAATGGATAAACATAATAATTTATAAGTATAATTATTAATTTAGAAGTGCAATGAATCATTAATCCCTTTAGACATTGGGACTCTACCGTATTTGTCTAGATGGTAATTTCTATTATGTTATTGGCCCAAGCCTATACCTATACCTGGAAGTGGGATGCATGTCCACACACGCATAGTTAGATTGCTCTGATACCAAACATAACAAGTTTGTCCCTTAACACTATAAACAGTTTGTCCACTTTGTGCCAAAACTCACACACTTTATAATCTCATTCCTAGTCCAACCCATACTATAACAATGGCTTGGAAAAATAGTGGTTGCTAGCTAATAAATTTAAGTTATATTATATCATGCACTAAATACCCCATCTAAACAATGTGGTATTGTAGTACCAAGTGTTCTTGTAGTATTAAGTGAATTCATGTATGATTTTTCAAGGAAAAAAATCAATGTTTTTATCTTATTTAATTCTCTTTAAATTGCGAATGACCCAAAACACACACACTCTTTTGATAAATCGAACAATTCTCAATTTCGAGAGGTGTCTTATTGGTTGGATAGTGGATGTGATCCCCGGATGATTGCTTTGGTATGTCCTTATTGTAGCTTTGCCATACAAAAAAAAAATCCAAAACATCTCACAACATTCACATTTTTATTGCCTTCAACATATTATCTGAAAAAATGTCAAAATGTCACAAACAAGTAGCAAAGGTGATTGTCTTACGGATTAAAGCATGCACCCAACCATATATAAACTAATGATATTTTAAATTAAGGACGGTCTAATAGATGGACTTTCGAGTTGCGGGTGAAGGGAAAGTATAATCCGGGCCGGAATGCAATTTCGTAGCATAAATAAATGGGCCGAGATCAATAGAAGATGTTGGCGTCAAACGGCGTTAAGCACTCAGCCATTCTGCGTCAGTGCGTCCACAGTCCACACTATTTAAAGCGATACGCAGTCTTCATTTCCCAAAACTGAAGTAAAATTCAAATCACTCCCGCCAAGATGAAGAACCATCAAACTCCACAAAAGGAGCACCCGCGCTCTCTCGATCTCGGCAATCGCAGATCTAAGGAATCTCAGTCGAAGAAGCCACAGAAGGTTCAATCGAAACCCTAAATTCTCTGGTTTTTCTCTTTTTATTCAGCTATCACCAGACGAATCTCTCCCTTGCAGATCGCCAAGAAAAGCTTGAGTTCTGCGTTCAGCAAAACAGATGAATATGTTTCAGACCCTGATGATTCCAGCGAGATCAATGATGTATGTTTCAGTTCCAGATCTCGATTTTTGGATGCGTTGCTTTTGGTGCTTTTGACGATTTTACTTTTAATTTTTTTGTTCTAATTCACTTGTTCTACCAGAAATTTCGCTAGTGTAGTTCAGATATCGTCTTGATATCTCGTTAGTTTTAGCTAATACATTACATCATTTCTGATTTTATCTGATTTTTATTTAAAGAGATTAGAAGCTACAATTTAGTAAAACTAGGACGTTGTGATGGTTGATCTGTAAAAATCAGGTTCCACTAAAGAATTAGCTTGAATATATGCTGTTTGATGCATGATTAGAGCTCGTATCTGTTTTTTCCCATACTTTTACCTTGAATGGTTACTTTGTTGATGGTTAATTATAAGGCTCTGTACAATTTAAATTTTGTCGTATGATTTTTTCAACATCAAGGGTTGAACCTTTCGTTTTCCTTGTTTGATTCAGAGCTTTGTGTCAGAATTGAATAGTGTTATCTCAGCTTCACCAGAAACTTCATTTCTCACTGATCTCACGCCAACTTCAAAGCCCACCACCAAGGACAATGAACAAGTGGAGTTTTCTGCAATTAATCTCGCAATAGATGCGTCAAATGGCTTCTCAGTAGAGGCTGAAATTGTGGCAAATCTTCTCATAGAAGCAAGATCTCAGGTCTTGAACTCAATTGGTGCAGATCAGCGATCCAAGAGGCTTCTGGATGCACTTGTTAATATTGTCGTAGATGAGTTCTCCACTCTGCCTGAGGAGAAAGACTTGCGCCTTCAACTTGTTTCTAAGAAAGCCGGGCTATTATGTTTTATGTTTTGGTCGGTCCTAGCAATTGTTGCTCTGTTCTTCCTCGGTTCTGTAGCTCAAGGAACTTCTGCTCGGCCTCTGTCTACTTGAGCCATTGCATGGAAAAAGGTAAGAGAACTCCAGCACCTCTGTTTTGCTACTCCAAAATATGCGAATGAATTTCTCTATTTTGTTGTTGTTACTATGCTAGGATGATGTTGCCAGGAAACCTTTTAGACGTGCTGGAAATTGTTAATGGATCTGAGTGATTTAGTAGAGCATTGTGTTAAAGAGTCAATAGTTAGTACTTTTACGTGATCCTCATAATAATATCTTATGTGTGGTTTGTGTAGAAAGTGACTGTGATGAGCTAAGATGCTCATTTAATATTGTTCATGAGTGATTAACCTCAACTCAAATGTCTTAGTGCTTTGGCTTGACTCATTATAGGTCCTGGTAAGTAACCGACACATCTATCTTTCTGCTGATTCTGCGTGAAGTAGTCTATGTCCTTACAAATTCTTGTTTAATTAGGGAAGGAAAGCAAATAAGCAATGAAATTTAGAAGGGTGAGAAGCATGCTAGAAGAGATAGTTGTCCATGTGTTGTGTTGTACAGATGGTGCCTTCTTACTTCCTCTTTTCTGCATAAACAGATGAAATTGAATTTACTATGTAGAGAAACCCTAGATATAAAGAGCCCTCAGTTGTTATTACAACTAGTCATTCATAAATGCAGGGCTGTAACTTACTGGCTGCCCATATACTTTCCTCTTTCAATGCGATATCCTTGGCTGGAGAAAAGTATTAGCTGCCCAGTTTGTTCACTAATCTGACATTGTATTTTCTAGAACCATCATTTTTGGAATTTTACATCGGGACCATCAAGTACGGTTTTTGTAGTGAGTGTTGTTTGTTTGTCACCCAACCTATTGTCAAACAAAAAAGGGGGGGGGGGGGGGCAACCGAGGTTGTAGTTAAGTACTCTTTAATTCTTCTTCTCAGGTAGATTCACTTGCCTACTTTGTGGACCATAATATGTCTAATTTGAGAGCCCATCGAGACCTGCTAAACTTGGGTAGATGCCATGTCTTTTAATTTATTTGAGAAGTTCAGACTATGAGATTAATTATTGAGCCACGGAAAAATATTTGATCATCACTAACAAACCATGTCTTTTAATTTAGTGCAAAGAAGGACTGCAAGAGGTCAGAGGTTCTCAAATTTCAGTTACTGTAACGAAATCATTACGCTTTTTTGAATAGCTTTTTTCTATAGAATAAAATAGAAATAGAATCAGTCAAAGTTATGTGGTCAAAAAGATTGATCAAGTAGTAGATGAACAAATGCAATTGTAAATCAAGTCTGTATGATTATGTGGGGAGCTTTGCGATTAAGACAACCTCAAGCTGCATTTTCAAATGTTTGATCACCAAAAACTTCATAGTTTCCTTATCAACTTGTTGAAACTTTTTTCTTCAACTAGATAGTTTTTAATTACGATAACAGGACTACGTTACATGGCCTGATAGGCTATTTGACAGAAGTAGTTAAAGTTAGAAGGGAAGAGAGAATCTGAAATAAAGATGCCAAATTAATTCTATAGGCTCTTTTGTTGAAAGTGGCTTTACCAGGGGCAGAGAGCAATCTAATTTGACATTCATAGAGATCTATTCATGGCCCAATGAGAGAAGCCTGAAAACTCAGCACCGTTATACCTAATGATGCCTTTGCTTGCAATAGTGTATAGTTTTAACTTTCTATCAACAAGAGTTTTCAGCTGTCATCCATCCATGGATGAGAGTGAGGGGAGGAGGGCTCCCTTTAGTTTTTCTGGGTCATGAAGTTTTTTTGGGTGGAGGGATTTTTTGGGTATACTTAAAGTAGATGATTTTCTGTAATCCAACTAGTTTTGTTAGTTGATACTTGATTATGGCTCATGTGAGAGGAAACCTCTCCAGCTAGCTGTACTAAAAGGCAAAGATTTGATTTAATCCACCAATAATGTTTTTTTTTTTTTTAAGTTCATCGAATGGAGTACATTTATTGGAGGGGTGAGATTGGTTTCCCTGCTTTCAATGTATTCTCTTAGATTTCGGCATGGCTTGTGATGGAATGGTCTAGGACTCTAAGTCTAAGCTAGTAGAATTACAGGAGTCATGTGAAATTTGCTGAAATTCTATTTGCAATTTATCCCGCTTAACTAAACTTAAAAAAACTTCCCCAGTACAAATTACATAGCATTTCTCTTAATCTCAGAACGTGGAGACTGGTCAAGATTGTTGACAGTTTGAATGTCCCCACAAGATTCCAATCCTGTTCCTGGTAATAAATCTTCATTTATGACTTTGGATTCTTGGTGGTTATACGGACATGGCAAAGTACATGGTAGATATCTAATATTTGAATGCTTTTATGATGTCTGATTGTTGCTATTCCAGTTTATGGACTTTTTGGTAGATATTTGTGAATTTGTACTTTTTTTTTGGGGGTAGTTGCCATGAGTAAGGAGTATATAATTCAAAGACATTTATGCACTCTTATTATGATATGCACACATGTAATATTATTGAATACATGCCACACATTTAAATAGCGTAATAAGTGTTGCTTGCCATGAATATATATGCAAGTATGCAACCTGTCTAGCACATGATCATGAATATATCGTGGACTTTTTCTTCCGGTATTATTAGAGGCTGTCGTCTACAGACATGGGATTGCAGTTACAGATTGTCTTTTTGAGTTATTTTCATTGAAAATCTTTGTGATTTCTCCTGTGAAATGCATTTTGTGCTTTATCCTGCAAAATTCAGCTCACAGTTCAATAAACTTAAACAGAGTTTCTATTTAAAAAAGTATTTGGTGAATATAATGGTGCTTCCATAGATTGGAACTTGTAAGTAGTGAATTTTTGGGCCTAGGTCACTTCTCTTTACATATGTTTTGATTCCTACATTAACATGCATGCTTGATTATGAACTGAGGCGAGCCTTGTGTATCAAACTTAGATTTAAGTTGAATTTGACTTCCAAAGAAAGTGGGTTTTTGGTTTGTAATCTGGTGCTTTTCATTATGGGGAGACTACTAAGGTGTTTAAGGTCTAAAACATTTTGAGAACAGAATGACAGAATAGTGTTGCTAAAATCTCCTTCTCAACGTTATATGTTGTTTGAACCTTAATCAAATTATTATCAAGTTGGCCTGGTCACCTCACCGGACATTGCTTTGTATATCTGAAGAAGGGGTAGATGATACCCCATGCTATATTGCTATTAGATTTTTATTTATTTATTTATTTTTAATTTAATCTAAATCTATATGCAATCGGTGCCACACTTTCTGGCGCTGCTTAAGAATCTTACCCTTTTCGTTGCTCTTCACTGTGTCACACAGGAGAGGCAATCACCCTGGAGTATAATAATCCCCTTTTAGTGATTTAGATTTTGTGAACAATATTTTAATTTTTTTCCCCAGTTTTCTTGTCCCCAAAGTGAGTTCCGAGACACATGTACCATGATTTTGAAGAGAATAAGGAAGAATTCAAAAAAAAAAAAAAACCCAGCAAATCATGGAGAAGAAGGAATTTTATATTGTTTTGGGTCTTTATCCTATGGTCAGGTTGTCAATCCCTAATCCCTACGTCTTCTTTGAAAATTCACATATTGCGGCATCTTTGTTGGTAAATGGGGCTCATTGATTCTGATCGATGTCTATGTTGATAAGTATGATAACTATTGCAAATAAAAATTAGAGAGTTGGGAACGGGCATTGCTGGAAATGTGGAGCATAACTGTCCACACCTCAGAAAAGGAGGAAAACTCCAAACCTCCTCCAACAAATACAAAACAAGACCCCAAGAGAAACAAATGCCAGAGAGACAACCCTCATTGCACATGCATTTTTCTTTTGTTTATTGCTCCTTTTCTTGATCATCACCTCCCACAATCATTGCACTGAACGAAAAAACAAGTATTTTATGGAGGACCCCATTCTTTAGGTCAATTAGTGGAAGCCAACGCCAGAGTTTCCCCCAGTTATACTTTGACATGTCATCAACACATGCTCCCTTTCTTATTTTATTCATCTTTTGGGCCCTGCAGTGACTGAAAGGTCGAAGCCGCCCCGTTTGCTAATTTTTGGGTTGAACTTGTCAACTAGTTCGCTACCCCTTACCCATTTTAATGTAGTACTAAATTCTATATTTCTATTCACTAGTCGGAGTTTTAAACAATTTTCAATGCAAATTGCAAATTTTAGGCTTCATTTGGCTCTGAAAACATCATCTAGAAAGAAGAAAAACAGCATTGGAAAACGTTTTTCTCTTGCTTTCGTAATTGTCAAGGCACAAAGTGACATCTTATCGGTCAAGTAAAAAAGATTGGGGGCTTTATGGCTTGTTTTGGATACATAAAGATTTATATTGAAGACTTGGCATATACGCATATAGTTTTGAGGAAATAAGGTTTTGATCTTAGGATTTTTATAGTTCTGACGAGTCATGATTAATTGCCTGTGGATTCTCTCTTATATTTGGTAATTAGATAATATCTACACCAAATCAATTCTCTATTTGTATCTTATATTTGTAATAGTCCATAGGAACAAGTCTAGAAACAAATTTAGGGGAGTCAAAGGAGTAGTGTCATACAGGGGGCACCACCATAGAATTAGAAGCTGGTCGGCATAGGTCATGGCCAACAAAAAAGCCCAAAATTTTTTTGAACATCAAAATTTCAAACAGTCAATGGGATTAGACAGCTTGCTGGCCTTCTATCGTGCTATGCCACCATTAGTTATCCTTTCTGTTTGCAAAACTTTAATATTAGAAAAAAATAATATTAAGCAAATAGTCATAAATAAAAAAAAGAAAAGAAAAGAAAAAGAGGAGTGGTAGAAACAAGATATGAGCTTTGCAATCCGTTTAAAATTTTATAAATTGAATATGATGGCATGGAAGGTGAAACACATTACATCATATTTTTATTTTTAAAATGGAAAATGCTATCCAATAAACATTGGATAAATAATATAAATGTGTTTTGGAGATTGAAAAAACTCTATTGGAATATATATATATATTTTTAGTTTAAAGAAAGAGTGTTCATTATAGGTAACTATGGCCCTTTATTATCCTTGGCACACTCATTATGAAGTCTCTTTTAAAATTTATATAATTTTTTCTCTATCAAAATCTTAGAAGAGAACAGTAACGGCCATTCATGAAAACCATTTAACTAACCAATCAAAGCGACGCACCCACTAAAGTAAACACACAGCTTCCTCCACAAATGAGTGGCTCTCTCTTGATTCCTTTATAACCCACTCTCCTCTTTAAGTCTTAACCGTCCCTCTCCCTCCCTCCCTCCAACGCCCCACCGGGGTATCAATCGACACCTCATCAGTCAAACTTCGTTCCGTTCCGTTCATTCTCTTCTTCCACAGATCCACACCTCTCTTGTCGCACATATAAACATATTCACTCGATCGTATCTCGAAAGGTAACTTATCTTCTCATCTCTCTTAAGCTCGGCTCGAGATTCTGGATATAATACAAGTGTATTGAATTCCGATACCCGATGATTCGATGATTTGATCTGAATTCTTTCTTCTTTCTTTTTCTTGATTTTAGTGAATCGGTTTGAAATTTGATTCGACAAAAGCTGCTGCGAGAACAGCGAATCGTTGACGCTTTTGAATCTTGTGAACTCTGATTGGATGGCATCATCTCTGGTCTCCAACTCTGTAACGAACTCTAACGCGGTTGTTGATCGCTCAAAAAGAAAAAAGAAGAAGAAATCGCTGATGCAAGCAAGGGATCAGGACCAAAACGACCCTGCTAAGTGGAGAACAGAGAAGCAGCAAGAAATCTACTCTTCCAAGCTTCTACAGGCTTTGAGCCAGGTCCGGATTAGTCCTCCTTCTCCATCGGTGCCGCGTCAAGGTCGAGCCGTGCGAGAAGCCGCAGATAAAGCTCTGGCTGTGGCAGCGAAGGGGAGGACCAGGTGGAGCCGAGCGATTCTGACGAGCCGACTGAAACTCAAGTTTAGGAAGCAGCAGCAACACCACCAGAAGAGACAGCAGAGAGTAATTGCGGCTGCCTCTGGAAGTATCCGGTCCAAGAAGCCGAGAGTGAGCGTATTCAGGTTGAAAGGCAAGGGTCTACCGGCTGTACAAAGGAAAGTCAAGGTACTTGGCCGGTTAGTCCCTGGTTGCCGGAAACAGTCGTTACCGGTCATTCTAGAGGAGACCACTGATTATATAGCAGCGTTGGAGATGCAGGTTCGAGCCATGAGCGCTCTCGCTGATTTGTTATCCGGCTCCGGATCCATCTCTGGCGCTGCCTCTAGCTCTGCTCCGCCGCCGAGCTGATCACTCGAATATTTCTTCTTTTTTTCCCTTTAATTTGTGCCTCCCTCTCTCTTGCAAGAAGTAATTTCTTGTTAAATACGTGATCTTTCTTTATTTTTCAAGGAAGTTTTATCCACCAAGCCTAAATACGAATAGATACATGCATACATACATGCTCTGCATATATAATTATTAATCATGTTTATATTTCTTACTTCGTATTTAAAATATCTTGGAATAATCCAGTCCCAATAGTAATGCCATAAAAACTGATTTGGCAGATCTATTATGGTTATAGCTTTGTTTTCTCTAGATCAGTTCCACAATTTGTTTAGAATAGAAAATTTCATAATTTTAATTCAGTAGTTTGGGTTTGGGAAGTATGTCAAACCACACTACACTTCAATATTTACATTTTTAAAACTTGGATGACATTTTTTTTCACCATATGTGAATGGTAGGCTCTAATAAATTATAGAGTCCTAAATCAATTTTTTCTTTCCAACTAAGGGTGGATGTGCTTTGTGTTGCCTTGCCTTTCAAGTTTCATCATCAGACGTTGTCTACTGTCATGGGCTGCTTTTGGGTTCAGCTCTTGCAATGAACTTGACCTTTGAGAGAGAGAGAGAGAAGGGAGAGGGGACACCAAATTATGCGTTATTTGATAGGGCCAATTTGGGCATTAACCTCTGCTGCTGTGCAAATTTACACATTGTTGGTTATTATTGTACCCACAATTGAATCAAATTTTGAGATAAATTTAAACTTGGCCCTTTATATCATATGGGAACTACTGTAGAAAGTAATAACATGGCGATTGCCTAGAAGCCTCGTTGAGCAGACACCTGCCTACTGTGTGAATTGAAGAGAAGCCACCTCTCCTCTCATTTTCAGTGGCAGATCCAACTTAATAAATCACACGAGTGCTTGGTGTTTCATCGCTATCAATTAGAAAGGAAAGCAAAGCAAAGCAAATTTATGGCATAAATCTGATCGTTTTGGATGAGGAGGGCACATGGGGTGTGGTCCGCATTCATTCAGGCATATACAAACACCAAAAGCACGCATGCTCCCATGTGCCTTCTTGTTTAGGCCTTTTTTGCAGTCTTGTCGGTCTACAGGAATTACAGACTTTTCTTTTGAGACCCACATTTCAGTTTTATTCAACATTTGAGTGAATATTGAATTGAATCCAGTTTGACTGACTCTATTTTCATTAAAGTATACGGGTAACTCTTCTGAGTTTGGAAGAGACTAGAATAGAGACCACGATTCGTAAAAATCTTTTATGACCTCAAATCATATATGGATTTAGGGAGGTTTTGAGTTCGTTTCTCATTGAGATCAATATTTTTATTGTTATACGTTGAGTTTTGATCTAACTTATTCTGTTGTAAAATGAGAAATTTCTGTATACGAAGGTTTGATGACTGAAGTTTAAGACTATATTAAAGATTTAAAATACAAGTTTATATGATGTGGTTGTAAAAAAAATATATAGAAAGAGGCGAATGCAAAAGACACATTTATGGGTCTCGTCATTTGACAGAGAATCATTAACAGATAGCCACCCACAAAGCTCATTTCTTCTTGTCAGTCATGGCACCAACTTCTAACGCACATGTTACAAACTTACAATCATGTATGACGAATTTGATTGGATAGAAAAAGAAATTAAGAGAAAAAAAGAGAGCAATGTTTTGTGAATTTAATTTGCAGCCAATCTGTCATTGATGTGCAGCTTTTACATTTCACCTTCTTGGGTTTTTGGTTAATTCTATTTAGATCTACTGCCTATTTGGTGAGGGGTTAGGATGAGCGGTTTTGCTGTGCGACCCGCTAGCATCCCACGCCTCACCAAACGAAGTAATTCCGTCAACGGAATCGCTGACATTAAGGAGCTTTTTTTGCAGTGGTAGATTTTTAATACTTTTAATTTACCTTATATAAAATATTTATAATTGATGTTATAAAATTAAATTTAATATTTATAATAAAAAAAATATACCATTAAATGTAATAAGAACTGATAGAAAATAAAATGTAATGATAAATTAAATGTTAAATTTGATATTTAACTTATTAAATTTAATATTATAAATATTTATGAATTAAATAACAAAATTTATTATAAAAATCATAAAATATAATATTATAAAGTTTAAGATAATATTTTAATTCAATAGTTTTTCGTTAGAGTCAGCTTTTAGTTCGCCAAACAATTCACATTATATTACACAGTTTTAAACTCAAATTTTTTTTTTCCACAATTTTTCATTAGTATTTGAAATCAATCCAATCACTCTACCAAACGCACCCTAGCTTCAAAATCTACATTTGATCCTTCACATGCCTAGAATTTATGATGATTACATTTTGATGGAAATTGAATTATAAGGTTGTTGATGTCTAAAGAGTACACATTAATCCATCCATTAGTACCAAAAAAACACATACTTCCTCGACACAAAAGTTTGTGAAAATCAAAGCTAACCTCAATCCACCAACAATAATTGATGATCCACTAGAAAACATAATTGTCAATTAACACGTTCCATGAGTATCAATGCACACCCAGAACGTGATTACTATAATACCCGACTCAATTGAGCTATTGAGTGGTGATGGGGTTAAGTTTTTTGTTTTACATCACATAGGGAAACACATGGGAAGATGTGAAGTGCATAATATAATAGGTCAACCTTCCAAAACTAATAACAAGCATTTTTCTTGGGTTGAAATTAGTATGGGTTGGTGTTGGGTCTAGGAAGATAAAATGATATGGGTTATTACAACTATGATCTTTTATCAATTTCATTATGATTTACACAAAAAAAAAAATTGTAACATTAAATCATTTGTGCCAAGCATGTGGCTTGCAGACTAATGGGTTCATTCATATCTGGTGCTACTTAACATCATCAATTCATCACCCAACAATGTTTATGCTTTGATTATTAATTAATACATTTAACTATGAAACAATAATTGATATTTTTGTTATGATAACATTGTTTAATTAAATAATTTTTTTTTATTTTTTAATCATTCTTAGTGGCATTGGTTTTAGTTTCTTATTCTAAGGGTGGTAGTTTAGCTTAGCTAGCTAGCCCTTCCTTTTGTGATGTGAACAAATATAATGTGCAGAAGCTTTATCCTCCTTAATATGTTTTTTTTTTTTTTGTATAGAAAAGGAATATGACAAATAATTAATGTTTTGCTATTTACGTAATGGATTCCAGAGAAAAGAAAAAAGGAATATAAGGCTAAAAAAAAAACTAATACTTACTAATTTACATTAAGCAAATAATTGAAGAATAAAGTTGAAGGAGTTGCATTTGAATAAAGTCATCACTCTCATGTGTTTTGATTGATGTGGAGCACCCACGTGAATCCAAGAAAAAAGAAACTGTAAAAAAAAAAAAAACCAACACATATATATTATTAAATTTAATATAAAGGAATTTCAAATCACATGGAGGGGTCATGCATGTTTTTGTTCCACGGAACTTCAAGAAAAATTAAAGTGCATACGGCAAAAGTAAATATCGCCATATGACTGCCTAACGTTTGATTGGATTGATGTTTAGATAGTTACGTGAGGAGGATTAAGGAGGGACGAGTAATTTCACATTATTTGAATTGTAGAAGAGAGAGTTAAGTGGGGTAAATGAGTGGGGAAGTTCCCCCTTAATTAACTTTTCAACTTGACATTTTGTAACTCCTCGATTTGGTGTTTGTTTGGTGAGAAAAAAATTTATTATTATTTCTAAAATCATCAATTAAATTCTTTTACCTATTTCAATTTTAGTAAGAGTATTTTTGTAACTCACATTTTTTTAACTCGCTTTAACTATACTTTCTATCTAAGTGAGGGTGAATCAAGATAGTTCATCTTTCGTAACTCTATCTCCATCAAATCAACTCAACTTTTCATTTTTCAATCCAAACAAAACCTTAATGATTATAAGGTAGGTGGCCGGTGGTCATGTATGTATAAAGTTACACATGTACATTTGTATGTTTATAATTATATATATATATATATACTCAAAAGGCTTGCTCATATTGAGAAACATACATAAGAGTTGCATATTTGGGTTGTTATCGGGTTTGAATATCCAGATCCTTTTTAGGTATAGATCCGAACCTTTTAAGGTCTATATCAGGTCTATCAATATTGCATGGATTCGGGTCATCCATGATGGGCTTGACTCTGCTCAGCCCACGCCCACCTAAGCGTCTCCAACATTTGAATAGAAGAAGCAACGACTCCACCCATACGTACGCTGTTGCTGTTAAAAGTAGTATTTTTCCCCATTTCTGTATTTATGTTTCTTATGGTACTAATAATACTATATTGTCCGATTACTTTCATTCATTGTCCAGTCTATTTATTTGTCTGATGGATGGTACGATGTCAAGTCATTTTCCTTTCAAAATAATATATATTTTACATAAAATATAAATGCTAATTCAAGTGGATCAATTGAAAAGTTAAGGTTATGTTTGGTATTACTTCCAAAAATTTTGAAAACAAAAATAAAAAACAAAAACATAAAATATAAAATTGAAATTTATTTGGTTGAACATTTAAAATTGAAAACAAAAACTGAAAGCATAAAATTGAAAGAAAAAAAATGTGTTTATGTTTTTATTTTCATAATAATGGAATATATTCACACCATTATATATTCCAAAAACAGACCCTTTGTTGTGTTTATTACAACGTAATTCAAAAATATAACATTATTACAGTTATATTTCAAAAACCTATTTTTGGTTTTCATAAAAACCAAAACAGAAAATACAAACAAACAATATTTTTTGTTTTTATTTTCTATTTTTGTAAAACAAAAACAAAAAACAAGAAACAAAAGTGATACCAAATCGACCCTAAATTTTCGATAATTATGAATGTGGGGTTATTGTCATTCTAATTAGAGGGCCGGCCTGCAAAAAGGTGCCGTATGACCCAATGAAAATATAGGATTTTGCATTCAAAGTTTGTCCATTGATTTTGATAGTATTTGACATATATATTCGCATGAAAAACGGGTACAGAAATGTAATTTGACCCTTGAGTACTTGCCATTATTTTTTCCAACTTCTTAAACTTCACATCCCCATTTTCAGGCTTAATTTTACCACCAACTCTAACATTAGTATTATACACACAAGAAGTTGGAGTCCCCCACCCCACTTTATGTAATAAAAAAAAAGGTTCTATGCATCTATAGCTTATTTTTTGAATGCATGTTTAATTGTATATATCATCTTTTTCCTAAGTGGACGTGATTATTGATTTGGGCAGATCTCATATTTGGTTTTCTTTCTTTTGTCCTTTAAAGTGATTACAGGCTAGCTTAGCTAGGTAGGATTCTCTTTGCCCAATCGTCCCAATCTTTTTATTTTTTTGTCTGGCAAATCGTACACTCATATCATAATTTATGTGCTACCAAAACCCACTTGACTTCTTTCAGTTCCACCTCTTTTACTTTTAGCACTACTTTTTGTCCAGTACCAACCCATTAGTTAATCAGCTTACTGGGCCTGTCACACGTTACCAGCATTAGAATCGGACATTATTTAAGGCACAATAAGTGAAAAGCATACTTGGGCCTACCCACAAGTTTAACAGGAGGACTTCAAAGGCCTGTCCATACAGAAAGACTACGGGCCTGGATCCGTTATTTTGAGAAACACTTTGTTGAGCTGTTGACAGAGCCAATAAATTTGGCCCATTTATACTTGGCAGAGGCAGACAACGAGCTTGGATTTCCATAGTGGGAAGATCACGGGCTTGGACTCGCTATTAAGAGAGACGACTTATACTGCATCTGAATGAGCCCAGAAAAATTAGGTCCATTAACCTCAGCCTGCAGGTTCTTCAAACGTCGTCGTATTTTTCTTCAGAAGTATCAAACGACGCCGATGTGGAGCTGAAGTCTCAGAGTCGGTCTTTTATTGTTCCTCCCTCACTCTCTACGTCGCCGATCGGGAGAGCGAGCGAGATGGCATCAGCTTCATCATCGGAGACAACGACGGAGAGAAGAGGAATTCCGGCAGCTCAGTTCGTGGAGGATGTAGAAACCTACCTGTCTCAGTCTGGTCTCGAAGTCAACTCCTCCCTCTCCTTCCTCCAAGAAAGGTCATTTCTCCCTAACTTTAATCTCTAAGCTTAACTTCTGAAACTTTAATTAATTTAGTTGTGTTGAAGCTTATTGCGGTGATCTGGTGCAGACTGCAGCAGTATAAATTCGTGGAGATGAAGCTTCTTGCTCAGCAAAGGGATCTTCAGGTACTCATTAGTGGTTACTGTAATTTTTTTCTCTCCTATTTAGCTTGTGTTGATTTAGTTGCAGACATATTCTTTCATAATGATAATTATTGATCTATTTTAAGTTTAGTTTAGTTTTATGAGTAATCATTGAGCAAACATTTTAATTAATTTTCCGTACTCAAATTAAATGTTGTCAATGCTTGACAGCAATCATTGTAGTGCATTTTCCCCCAATTTCTATGCTTTAAAGTTGTGATACACACTTTTTTTTATTGTGGTTTTCAGGCAAAAATCCCTGATATTGAGAAGTGCTTTGATGTAGTTGCCACCTTGCAAACTAAGAAGGGTACTGGTGAGGTTCGTTTTCTTGTGTTTCTTGTACTATGCATTTTATCTTGGTCAAGAAGAGCTTATACCTTTATCTTGAATAACATATTATTGTTACTTGGTTTCTACATTAGCTGATGGAAATTGGTTGTATGCAAGGTAATTAACGTTAATTTGCTGTTTTTGGGTCATCTTTTTGAATGTTTTATTAGTGGTCTAGGAAAGGTTCTTAGTTTAGCTGAGACATTGTTTAGATAGCGATAGCTAATTGATGTTGCCAGTCCATATGTATGCAGGTGCAACCCTCAATGCTGTATAGTTTATGGTTGATGGTTGTTTGACATGTAATATATGCAGATTGCAGTGTGACTTCAGGTTGCTTGTTTATCCCAAATCTTATAGTATCAAGGCTGTCGCCATAAATTGAAGTGACCAATAGTAAACTAACTAGAGTAGGATCTATAACCTTGCGGATAGGTGATAAGAACCAGGCCAGGTGCGCGCCCATACACACACCCAACAAGCCCATACATTCCTTAACCAACCACACAAGCCCAACCACTATCGACATATGGGTTGGTTGTAACTAACAAGCCCAATAGGCCACTACCTAGAAAACTTGTTGGCTGATTAAAGAAGGCATTTGCCCTAGGTGATATGAACCAGGCCAAGTGCGTGCCCATAGGCCCCATACACACACCCAACAAGCCCATACATTCCTTAACCAACCACACAAGCCCAACCACTATCCACATATAGGTTGGTTGTAACCAACAAGCCCAATAGGCCACTACCTAGAAAACTTGTTGGTTGATTAAAGAAGGCGTTTGCCCTCCTTATAAATAGATAACAAGTCCCCTATCTAAGCAATGTGGGACATTCATATCAATACCCCCCGTTTTACTGGACCGACGTCCACGTCGGCTGCGCTCAGTGAGGGTCTTTCACTGGGTTAGAGTCTTTACCCGTACCACCAGATCCACTGGTAGCCCTTTCCGTGGCAACCCAGTCCAGTCCCATACCACTGGGCTGGGGTCCTTATCCGTACCACCAGATCCACTGGTAGCCCTTTCCGTGGCAACCCAGTCCAGTCCCATACCTGGACGAAGGGAGATCCAAACACCCACATATGCAGAGACCGAACAGCTCCAATACCATTGATAAGAACCAGGCCAGGGGGGCGCCCATACACACACCCAACAAGTCCATACATTCCTTAACCAACCACACAAGCCTAACCACTACCCACATATGGGCTGGTTGTAACCAACAAGCCTAATAGGTCACTACCTAAAAAACTTGTTGGCTGATTAAAGAAGACATTTGCCCTCCTTATAAATAGATCACAAGTCCCCTATCTAAGCATTGTGGGACATTCGTATCAATACCCCCCGTTTTACATGGGAACGTCTCCTTGATGTGAAGCGAAGGTATCCAAACCTTGCCCTTCGTGAGAGAAGCTGAGAATAAGTCTTTTAGAAGACCTAGTCTTTAGGAATCATTTGTTATTTCCTATTTTGTTGCTTTCCAATATTTGCAGTGGTAACCAAATCACGTCACCTGATTTGGTGGAAGTAGTTTGTGCTTTCTTGTATTTAAGCTCATGCATTATCAATAAAAGGTTATGAGATAAAAACCTTTATTCAATTATTGCTTTTGGAGTCCCGGTTAAACTCAAATTAACCATTTCCTTATTTTATCCCTTCCAAATCTTATATCTGGTATCAATAGGCCATTAATCTACATTGCATGGATAATGATATTTGATTTTACTCCTTCGAAAATCTTTAGCTCCCGCATCAGGTATATTAATGATCGCTATGGGGATGCCCATTAACCCCTTATAAAGGTATACTAGCCTATCCTTCCTTAATCATAGATATAGGCATTTCCTTCTCCTTCAAAACAAAGTAATCTTACATTTCTTTGTTTCCACTCCCTGAGACTGTCCCTTGGCCCGTAGGTCCTGACACAAGAGAAGTGTGGGTGGGATCCAAGGTATAGACTCAAGTTAATATGCTCCTTGCACACAATTTCTCTTGAACTGAGTTGGCCACGTTCTTCAAGTTTCTATCCTGTCTGTGATGTGAAAGATTTCAAGGATGGCATGCATTTGGACCTGTCATGATTTTTTTAAAATGGAGGCGGCATTTTTCTTTGTAATTTGATTTTGCATTTTCAATATCTTATTGTAGTTGTGTCCTGCCATTTTTTGGCTTGTGATTAGTAAATGTTTTCTTTTGTACTTGGGCAGCACCCTGTTGGTGCCATTCTTTTAATGTTTACCTTTTACCTTCTCAAAAAGGATTCCTGCTTTTTACAAAAAATCTTGGGTGCTAAGGAGTTATGAGTTGATTGCTTGTGTCATGGTTGAATCGCAAGTGCCAAATGTTAATTTTTTGGAGCTTTTGGACCTTGATTATGTCTTTTCGGAAATTGATACTCGCACCATGGGATATATTAAAAAATTAAATTTGAGAGATACCAACGTAAACCATAGTCTTCCTGCCTAAATAAAGTGCCTTTCTTTACTAGTATCCCAATGCAGGGGGCTTTGGTGTGCCATTTACTTTTTCCTTACAAATCGCTGAAAGGCTAACTGCCAAGTTTCCTTGTTTGTCTTGAGGCATACCATACATTACTGAAAAGCTTAGGCTCAGTGAGTATCAATTTGCTTCATATATATGTCATAATGTAAGAATTACTTGAAGTATTTTTTGGAATGATTAGCTTCAGCTTGTGGAATCCAATAATTTAACATATTTAAGCAAATGACTAGGTGGTTCTTCATTGTGTAAATGGAATTAAGTTCTTCATTTGCTCTATATTTAAATACAGGCACTTATTGCTGATTTTGAAGTCTCTGAAGGCATATATTCACAGGCACGCATTGAGGACAATGATTCAGTATGTTTATGGCTGGGAGCAAACGTCATGTTGGAGTATTCATCTGAAGAGGTTTTCACTTTTACTTTCATATACTCTTAGGCACAATATATTCTGCTTTGATGATGGAAGAATAAGTTTTTCTGTGACTCTGGTGCAGGCCACTACTCTTCTCCAGAATAATTTAGAAAATGCAAAAGCAAGTTTAGAAGTTCTTATTGCTGATCTACAATTCTTGAGAGATCAGGTGACAATAACTCAGGTATTTTGTAGTCCTTGTTCAATGATTTTGAAAAACTTAATCTGGAGAATGCATTATTTCATGAGCTAGGGCGCGCTTTTCGGCATTTAATTTGATAATTTCTCTTGCGCAGGTTACTATTGCTCGTCTGTATAATTGGGAGGTTCACCAACGCAGATTTAGACAAGCAGCTACCGCTGCTCCTAAAGACTCGTGAAATATCACCTCTTCCCCAACTTCAGAGGTAGCATTTAGCCATTTAGTTTGTTTTAGTGAGTTTATGGTCTTTTCAGACTTTCTATTTTCTGGAGAACGACATTTTACTTCAGGGTCCTCTCTAGAACTGCACTAGGTCCAGATTTTGGTTTATATGGCACCTCCTTGCCGAGAATTGTTCATTTACTAGTAGCACTTTAGCTAGATGATATAACTTATGGATTTGAGTTGTAACATATTTATTGATGTGTGATTTCTGGCTGGTGAATGTATGTGATTGGTTTGTAGGCCATGATATTTTATTTTGTTCGTTTATTCGGTGCAGTTCCATTGGATGCTGTTTTGAAATATGTTCCAACTTGTGGTTAGCACTAGTTAAAAGTTTAAACTATTTAAACTTTGCATTAGTGGAAGTGATGGGACCCTGAGGGGGATTGGTGTGAGGGAGATATGTTGGTAATAGTTCGCCAGATGAACGAGAGTGAATATATATATATATATATCCTGGTTCTATCATGATGCCCGAACCATCTCATCTATTCTGTGAATGAAGGAAAATTGTTGACTAGCTAAGAAGACTATTTTAGAATCAAATGGTTAAGATTACTGGTTGCATTAGTTGGGGTTTTTCACAGAGTATGTCGACCCTAACCTTCATGTCCTATATATATGAACTTGTTCGCTCTCCATGAAACAACTATTATGGTTCGTTTGGGTATTTGTGTAAATCCAAGTCCAAGTCCCAGTCCCAGTCCCAGTCCCTTTCGTACTATTTATACTTTTAAGAGGGAGTCATTTATGGGTCGGTGAATCCTGCCTTCAATAATGTGTCGGCGAATCCTCCTAAAACCTAAAAGGGCTTCAATTACAAAGCCCCCACTGCCTTTTTGTTGGATGATAATGACTTCACTACCGCTTTCATATTTCAAACTTTTCTATCACCTCATATTTACATAAAAACCACATCACATATTCGACCCTCCCCGCCCAATTTTGGGCGATGAAGATGTGTTAATGGGCCCTTCTACATGTTATGGGCCCCTGAAAGATGACTGCCTCTCAAAGGGCCCACCTTGAATACATGTAATGTGTGCATTTGCAGAATAAGAGCTGATTTGATGAATAGCATAGTCAATAGTCAATACATGGAATGTGTACATTGCAGAACAAACACAGCTCTTAATTCAAACTTAGTTGACTTTTAGAAGTGGGCCAAATCATATCATGTGACCTGTGCTTTGACAATGTTTCAATAATCAACAATGGAAAATGTTTCCTGACATATATTCCATGGCTTGTTTACCATAAACTAGTAATCTAATGTGCTACATGCTTTGTTAACTACCACCAAAAATGGGACGGAAGACATTTATATTATTCTTGGTTACTGCAATCACCATTTAATTTGCTGCCTCAAAATCTGCATTTGAGTCAAGGCTTAGAATTAGATAATCTCTTCACACTTCTTAAAAAATAAAACCTGGAAACAGATTGGCGAAAATTTGTAATCAAATACAAATCATGGTCCATATAGTATAGTGTAGATACGTTTTAATTATATGTATAATCATGGGTGATAACCTAGTTGGTAATTTCTCTTGAATCAAATCATATAGACTTGGGATATTCTGAGTTCGATTTTCATTTTGAACAATATACTTGTGCTCGTATATTGGGATTTGGTCTAACTTTCTTTATCGTCAAGTGGCAAATTTAGGCTCATATTGGTGTCCATTGTCAAATGGAAAATTTTTGTGCACTCGTCCGAATTTATGCCCATATCTTATGTCTAAAGGGTAATTTTGTATCAAATCATTCTCAGTTACCAATATATGTATATATATATATATATATAATATTGTCAGTTTCATCAATAATATAGTAGTCTTGGCCAATATATTGTGTGGTCAGATTAAGAGATATATTCGAGAGGACGTACACCGCGATACCATGGAATCACAGGAATAAAATATTTACAGAGACGTGCACGCAAAACGAGACTGATGTGTCGTCATTGCCTTTGTAAGTAAAGAACTTTTGTCCTCTAGTGTTCTACGCGTTTAGCCTAAATATTATTTATTTTGCATGCAGATTATAATCTATAAATAATAATAAAAAAAATGCATGGAACATCGCTGACTTTGCCTTATTGTTCATGTAAAAGTGTAAACCAACATCCTATTCAAATTATAAATAAAGAAAATAGACCAAAAAACATAGTCTTATTCAAAAAGTTATATTTCCATAATTATACGGGTCTAGAAAAAATTGATTAAAAAAAAAAAAAGAGCTCATTCTCATGCCGCAATCATCGCTTAGTGTTCACATTTTAAAAACCTTCTTGATAAGAAAGGGTCAACTGCTTTAGTTATGACATAGAACGGTTTATGTACGCAAAGTAGATAGGCTAATTGTACAATTTCTTGTTTGAATAAATTGTTAATATCAAAATAATTGCGAGTTTAGTGAGACTATAGAATGTATGTAATCATGCATATGATTTGCGTAAGAAATATCTAATTAAGTTTCTATGAGTCCTAATATCCAAAAAAAACTCTATATAGAGTCTGAATTTTGGAACCTTCCATTATAATTTTCAAGCTCATTAGACAAATTTTACAAAAACAAAATCGATGTCACAAAAAACTAAAATAAAGCTTTGAATATGATTACCAACGAGAGGTGATTCGGTTGATACTTTACTGTGTTAAGCATATGTGTGCACAAGGTGCGATTCTAATGAAGAACATATTTCTCAACAATATTTAAAAAAAAAAAGGCTTTGAAAATTGGTCATTGGTGTTCCATAACCACCTAATTAGTATTTATTTTAATGAAAATTTTCCAATGATAAAGACTGGGAAGGGCTATAAAGAAAGAAGGTTCCAGATACTATCTTATTTTTGTTAAGTGCTATTAAATAATTAACCACATACTATCTTCTATGGTTAGTTAATTTTGATACTTAGAATGAAAGTGATGGGATTTGAATTATTTGACTAGGTCTTTGGTTGACTATAAGGGCCAGAGAGAGAGAGAGGGAGGGAGGGAGGGAGGGTATAATATTGACAGTGTCACTATAGAAGATCGATAAATCCCAGGTCTAAAAGCAAAACACCGAAAATAATATATTAATTCAACACATGATCTTCATATTTTACAACCAAATCTAGCTAAACACAATGAGTAATGAAGGAATAAGTGGTTGGTTTTTCTAGAATCCAACTTTGTCTCAAAACTAATTAAGTAAAAACCCATCAATATGAAGTTTATTTTATTTGCAACCTCCACTTGCAGACGATGTCAACATTAATCTGGAAACAGGATCCCTGAACTTTGACATGTATACATACATACATATATATATAATAATAATAATAATTATTCGGAACATTAGATAAAAAAAAATAAAGTAGCTAGGTCCCGAATCTGGTATATGTACATTGATGTATTAGCTTATAAAATGCTTGCACCTAATCAACAATACATAAACTAGACAACAGAATCGAAACTGTTAGAAAAAGGAAATTAATTAAACGAATTAGATAATTAAATTAAACTAACATGAAACATTTTTATGATATTTTTTTTAAGACAATTCCTTTATGATCATCAAAAGATGATTACTAAATAAAGTTGGGAATAAAAGGTCGGCTATAGAATAATAATAACATGGAATATGCAGTTAATTTCATTGAAAGAGCTTTAAGTGAGGCAGTTGGAGGTTGTGTATGTATGTACTATATCTATACACCTAATTTTTGCAATACTAAAAGAAAGCAACACACCAACAATATTGCAGACCCTCTAATTATTAATACATAATTTGTTTATTTAAAGCTAGCATTATGAAATAGAAAATATATATCTCCTTATGCATTAGTTTTTTCATAACCGATTATGACACCATACAAATTCTTTTACATTAATACGATATCCGGCTAGCTAAATCAGGATTATCAATTTGGTATTTTCAAGGAAACATCTTAAACTTTATATCACTTAATTGTTGATAGATATATACACTCAGATACCAAATTGCAATTTCCATGACCTATTTTAAATATATATTTTCTTTATCTGAAAGGCAGTGATAAACTGATAATACTCATTAACTAAAACTCAATCACATATATACAACAAACTAATCTTTGCATGTGAAAAATCTTATCCTACTAATTACCGCGCGCACAGCATATTCTCAACAAAACTCAACCACGCAACGCATGTTCAACACCTTTGACATTTGACCGTTTGGCTTTTGACTGCTGCGTTTCAAGGTTCATATCCATATTAAGTTGAAAACTACAGTCAAACATACACATATATGGATTCTTGGGTAGGTATTTCTAGATATGTTAAATAAACAGAACACTCGCTATTGTGAGTCGTGGATCTAACGTCCCTGTTTGTTTGTTGGAGATTGGGATTATATATATAGCATGGTGTATTGGTGTATAGCATAACATGTAGGTAAAAGGCTTTGTCTCGCTTAATTGTAAGAGGGTCAAAACTTACCATGTAAGAAACAGATGGTCAACTGTCTTTGTTACTTACGATGGTTATTTACTTTTTGTGTTGACCATAGAACATGTACAATTAATATTCGATTATACTCTATACACTTGAAGGGTTGGGTACAAATTAAGTTACAATATATTCCCTTCATTGATTATATACATAAGTGATACCAACCTTAAAAGGCTTAATTAGTGGAAGATATATGTGTGTGTATATATAATAAATCATGAAGCGAAATAAGGATTTGTTTAAGTCGATCTTAGTAATACAGAGACAAAGTTTTCAACAAAATATTAATTAAGATTGACCATTAGTAAAAGGATTTATGATCATATACATCAGAACATATAAATTTTCTCCATATATAATATAATTAATGAATTTTCAACATACAAACAAATAGATAATCGCGTACCCAAATGGTGTCTAACCCTAAGTAAGGGGATTAAAGAAAGTAAAAAAGAAAAAGAAAAGAGGAGAGCTGGAGAGGTTATATATATACATAGACACACACAAGAAAGCGAAGAAAAGGGAAAAACACTTGAAATTTTCTGTTGGGGTTAAAGTTATCATTTAAGTTTTGATTAAGAGATGAGGTGATAATGAAATATTGATTGGGAGAATGGAAAAGAGGGAAGAAAATAAAACCTTTGAAAAGCAAAAGCCAAAAAGAGATGAATGTAGATCGATGGATCGAGGGAGAGCGTGTGTTAAAAGCAATCACAATAATATTGAAGGCATATACTTAAACCGCGTAAAAGTGCATGTGCTTTGACAAGCATGATTATCAAAAGCTAAAAGCTAGCCGTTTGATTGCCACGTGTGAGCTCTCTACTGGCTTTGATTGTCACAAATCGAGGCTCTTCAGGGGATTGGTGGGACCCGTTTATCATGGCAGAGTTGATTGATATATTTTTCTTATAAGGTCATGTTTGGATTATGCTTTAATTACAATGTTGTAACAATATAATAAATAATTAACTAGGTAAGGACGTAAGAAATGTCATAAGATTTGATTAATATTGTCCATCAATTCTCATATTTGAACTTTGAAGGAAGTAGAGACAGAGTCCCACAAACGCAAGGCATATAATCACATGATATGTATATATTATTTTTAATGCATGTCCTCTAAGACATGAACATGATAACGCGACATTCTTGTCATGAAGAAAGAAGTCATGTTATAAAATTCATTCCAAATATTACAAATTAATACCGTTTATTTTTGGATAAAACGCCCGTATGATTTTGTTTTTCATGAGTCGTCGCTATTGATTTTTAGTTCCAAAAAATGCATTTGTACATTGTGTGAGTGGGAGGGTACCTTTGTTTATATACTACTTGATTGGATTATACCAACTCCATCTTACAAAAGCTAACCAATTTTTATTAGTCAAGACACCACGTAATTAAATTTAATTAGTATTAAAAACAATGAGAAGGGAGTTTGGCTTGTCGGGGAAGGAGGAGCACAGGCTTTCTCCCCAAGTAAGGTGATGTGGAGTCTGTCTCAGCATGATATATGACCGCTTCGTTTTCACACATATATGTACATATACTTCCTTCATAAGCTTTGGACATTGAAGTAAAACAGTTCATTACGTAAAACCACAAAAAATTACGTACTGTTGAAAAGTTCAAACGCGGGAGAAACTTCAAAACAAGACAGAGGGTACGATCAGATGCACCCGATTGCACCTTTTCACAAATCCACGTGTACAAAAATGGCCGCGGCGTAAACGGACCACCGGCTACATCGGTCAACATTACGCGTAAGAAAGTGGACCCAGAGGGGCGGTCGTCAAGACAATTAATGCAAACACCGTCCTCTATTGCCACGCACACCAGGAATGGTCCACCGGCAGATGACGGTCACGCTTCAAATGGAAGACCTACCAATCCAAGCTGTTCTCCAAGAAAGCAAGTCTTTTCACCAAACAACAAAACACTGCCTTTGGTTTCTTTATACTAAAAACAAACTATTCACAGAGAGAGAGAGAGAGAGAGAGAGAGAGAGAGAGAGAGAGAGAGAGAGAGAGAGAGAGAGAGAGAGAGAGAGAGAGATTTTTAATGAAGAATATGTGCTTTTGAAAAGGAAATCAGAAGTCTATGGAGAAGAGAAGCGAAGAGCAACAACAACAAGGACTAGTGAAGACAGAGAATTTGATCAACTCTTCTTCTTCTTCTTCAATAAGAAACTCAGCTTTATTGAATGAGATAATGATGCCTAGTGTTCCTCCTTCATCTTCTGGTTTTGGCTTACAGAGCTTCTTTGACATGCCATCTGAAGCTTCTGTTGCTGATAAGGGGTACTTCAGTAACTTCACGGACTTGCTTGGAACTGGAGGAAGTGGTCTCTCGCAAGATTTTGGTTCTTCTTTATACGATTTGTTTCAACAACCTACGATTCTTCCACCTCCACAATCATCATCATCGCTTCCTTCACCGACTTTTCCGGAATCCTCGGAAGTGTTGAACAATCCGTCAACGCCTAATTCCCCCTCCATCTCTTCCTCATCTAATGAAGCTGGAAACGATGCGGCGAATAAAGCTGAAACTAACGAAGAAGAGCAGGAACAAGACAAGACCAAGAAACAGTGAGTATAGATTCTTGTTGTTGTTTATGTTTGGTGTTTTTTTTTTATACAGATTCTTTTTGATAAGTGGGAAAAAAAGAAGGTTTTTACGTTTTTGTTTGTGGGCGAGTATAGGTTGAAACTGAAAAAGAAGAACCAAAAAAGGCAAAGAGAACCGAGATTTGCGTTCATGACAAAGAGTGAAGTGGATCAGCTTGAGGATGGCTACAGATGGAGAAAGTACGGCCAAAAAGCTGTCAAGAACAGCCCTTATCCCAGGTATACCTATGTATCTATCTATCAAATCCAGTACCATTAAATAATTTATACTATATATATACACAATTTCAGTAATGATAGGGATCCAAGGGAGCTGGTTATTATTTAGTCTTTAATGATTTGGGTATTTTGCAGGAGTTACTATCGTTGCACCACTGCAGGATGTGGAGTAAAGAAGAGAGTAGAGCGATCATCTGATGATCCTTCAATCGTAGTCACCACCTACGAAGGCCAACATACGCATCCATGCCCAGTTACACCTCGAGGAAGCATCGCGATTTTTCCAGATTCATCGGGATTTGGTGTCGGGAGTTCTCTTCTTCCACATCACCACTATCATCAACATCAACAGCAGCAGCAACAACAAGCGGCGGTGGCTGCATATGTTTACAACCAAACGCCCCCGTTGAATATTAGCTCTAGTTCTACTACTTTTCTTCCAGTGAGAAGATTCGGTGGTGGTTCTAGTTTGCTGAGAGACCATGGACTTCTGGAGGATATTGTACCGACCCGGGTGAGAAAGGAAAGTGATCAACGTGAGAAGGATCAGTAGAGAAGAATATTGATGATTTGTATGTTATCAACTGGTATGTAATTCTCTGACTGTCTTGTGGGGTTTAGTATTCGATTTTAGACTTTAGAGAAGAACCCACTTTCCCATTTTGATCTCTCGCGGTCCTTTAATTCTATTTGTAAAATGAAGACTATTCATAGTTCCTTAATTAGCTGGTTCTTATTGGGATTCCTTCTCTCTTTTATCGTATTCTTTGTATCCAGAGAGATTATATGTATCCCATTATTATGGAGGTATATTCTTGAGTTGTTTCTAATTTCTACCTTTTGTCATTTTAGTCATTCAAGTTTTTCTAAACTCCTTTAGCTTTCTGTTATGTAATTTCTTTTTTCTTGTTCTCCTTTTGTTTAGTCTACAATGTTGTTAGTTAAGAGGGGTACACTAGTCCAGAGTGTTTAGGGTTAGGGTTTTCCCTGTTTAGCAAAGGTAGGTAGTTTTGGAACCTTTTTTTTTTTTTAACTTTTGTCTTCATTAAGTTTTACTTTATGGGGAAAAGGAGAAATCTTGGATGAACTTGGGAACTTGATCCAGCGAATGTGGGGAACCCTAAAATGGTTGTGCATGAAAACTATGCTTGTCCATCTATATGCACGAATGTGCAGTCTATACATGCAAACACTTTATCACATTTAGCTATCTTTTTGAGTTTTACATAGCTCTATGTATACATATACAAGTATACATGCATCAATCATGAATGTGTATGTGTGTATGTATAATATATCAGTTTGAAAACTATATAGGCGCATAGAAGTTGAAGTTTATCCATTAGTGGTGACGTGAACAATTTGGCAAAGAAAATTAGGAGAGGATGATTTTCTGGATTGAAAGGCCGGGTAAGTGTCGTGATATGGTGAGAGATCTTGGGTGATGATATGCATGGTTGATTTAAGCATTTAATTTGTAGTCCATATTGCACTGTCTTCACCAGGAATGTGTTTAATTCATTTCGAATGGAAACTGTATTGTTGCTACTTATAGCCAAACGTACATGATATATACCCAATTGAGTGGTTGGAGAGACCATATTATATTATTGGACATGTTGAAAGACTGATAAGAGAGATCGATGCATTATATCTCTATATATCTTTATCTATAGATCTCCTTAAGAAAAGCATATATATATATATATATATATATACATATATACATACAACTTAAGTTGGTGTTTGATGAGAAGTTGAGCACAAAGAGCCGCAGGTGTGAGAGGGTTGACAAGTTGCAAAAGGATAACATATACGTGTTGTGGAATAAATCATTTGATCTTTCAAAATTGTCTACTCATGTGCTTTTTACTAAGTCCAAGACTGCATAAAGCTGTTTCCATGGAAAAGTTTTTGGAATATAACAAGTTGAAATGTAGGAAAAAAAATATGGCTGTTAATGTTGAGCATCTAGACATATGTTGCAGAGTGTATATAGTTTTCACACTACAGGTCTCCATAACAGTAAAAAGATGTAAAGTCTTCAATATTCAATATAGCGCCAAGAAAAATACAAAATTAATTGAAATTCTTTCAATTACATATGTTTTGGACATGGAATACACACACACAGATATATATATATATATATATATATATATATATATATATATATATATATATATATGTATATGTATCGATGAATATGTCACGCCAAAGAAAATAGGCATCACAGGGAACAAAAGAACATGATAAAAGATCTCTTGCGATCTTGGCCATGCAAATAACATTGATTATTCTGTGTGATTGATGAGGTTTTCAAAGGTATAAACGTCATTGATGAAAAGTGAGAAAATGAAGGAAATCATGCACCGCCATTTTGAACTTTTTTTTCTTTGATCTCTTGAATCGCTATATTATTAACCGTCTAAGTCATTATCACATTTCGACTTGATTTGATGTAAACAAATTTGATGCAAACTAATCAACAAATATTTGTACATCTTTATGCTTTCCAGATGTATCGATGATCTATTATAAGTATGTGTGGCACGTATGTATAATGTTCCAATTACAAATGAGTAATACCAAAATCATACACTGAGTTTTATCCTAACTTATCTTGTCGTCAAGGACATAAATCTATGTTCGCTTAGGCCCTGTGACCCAAGTTTAAACTCATATTGGTTGTCTAAAAATACAGGTTTTTATGGTGTTATTCTCGATTATCAAAAAAAATGCACCAATTACAAGTTACACAAACATTCATTTGCAATATCAATATGTGGATTCGTAAATAACAAGCCTAAACCCTAAGGTATTTGTGATTAACGAACGGAATACTTACTTTGAGTCCTTTTGTTCTTGAATTATGTGTGAATACTACGTATTATGTTGGAACAAATGCATCCATGATCAACAAAATCCGTTGTGATAGAATATATGCGGCCCTAACGCTAACTGCGTCCGCATGTGACTGAATGGGCCCGGACTTAATTGGCCCAACTTTATTGCTCTGCATTAACAAGCCCGATTTAACTGGCCCAACTTCATTACTTTACATTCCCAAGCCCGGACTCGGCTGGGCCAACTTCACTAATATGGATTCCAAATCTCGGACGAACGTGGCCCAGCTTCTACTCTCCATTCTCCATTCCCAAGCCTAGGCAACTTCATTTCTTTATAGGGCCCCTATTTGAAGACTGAGTTTCGCATGCAGGCGCACACACCATGGGGAAGGCTCGATACACGGTTTTTAGCTCCCGATTACAAGGTGGTGGGAGTGAGTGAAGCAGAGATTAACTTGGACTTCATTCAGTCACTGCAGCATCTGTGTTTTGAACCTGAAAACAGCCAAATCGCTAGCACTACTCGACCTGGTGACTCCAGCTTCATTTAACAACCAGTAACTTGTCAACCTACTTTTCTGGAGTGGTGAGGGATTGCTTCCATCCGACCGGGCTCTAGTCACCGATGATGATCGGACACGCAATTTGATGGAAACCTATGCAGTGGACTTGTCTGCGACTCTTCATTATTTCAGGACTTCAAGAACTCTAATGTTTGGAATGGGAAAGCCTTGGCGTTTTGACTGGTAACAGTGGGGAGATTCATAGGGACTGTCGGACTGTTAATTAATCTGCTCGCTTTAGGTTTGAATAAACATTATTTGTGTTGGGGGCGATGAAAAGGTTAACTGGCAATTTATCATGTCAATAGATCTCGGATTTCCACAGTAAGAAGCATTTATCTTGCACAATCGATCATATTTAGCAGTGACTAATTATGAGCTCGAAGCAAGATGGTTGGTCGCTTGCACGCATATCACACAAAATCACCACCTTATTCTAATATACAATCAAGGCATTGGTTGCCAATTTGCCATGCATATTAATGATACATGGGCATGGGCCAAATAACTCTTTCTGGTTAATGGTCTTTCTGGTTAATGGGGGCTATGAATCTCAAAATAACTCTCAATAAAATTAAGGCCCCCCTCCCCAATTTCCGGCATATCTGGTATTTGCGAGTTGAGATCCAACCCTTTCTTGCTGGCCTGTCATAGCTTTTTGCCTCTGCCAGCTATCAATAATCACCATTGGGATTCTTGAACCGCTGGCTCTTTTGCCACTAGGCACATCTTCAAGTACCTGAGGATTAACAATCACATCAACATTATCAGCAGAGAAGAACATAAATCATAACAATACGCCCACATATGCAAAAGCCCATCCAGATATTTAAATTTTCCAAAAGAAACTGCCAAGTTCCCAGACTTTGTGACTGAAATTCTCACTGGAAAACATTCCACGCAAATAATGCCAAGAACACCACTTGGTACTAGATGCTCTCTCTCCAATAAAATTTACCATCATGTTAGTGGTCAGGACCTGCTGGCTTATTCTTCCACATCAACTCCTGTCCAGACTGAAGCCCCTGGTGCAGAAATTAACCATATCAATTATGCTTGTTGAAAGGAATCTGAGCACATCAAAGACGCAACATGATGTACCTGTTGGAAGCGATTTGGATCATTGACTGAACTAGCTGCCACAGGCAATTGTGCATATCCAGGTCCCTGCAAGTTCAAAGAATGTCACTGGAAGCTTTGCACCATTAACTAGTAAAAACTGAACACCCAGTTGCCAAGGAAATACATCTAATTGCGTAAAGATAAATAAGAATAGAAAAAAGAATGGCTCTAAGAAGGCAAACAATAAGCTTCAATTTTCTCAATACAATGACAGTTACGGACAACCAAATTACATTCTCAATTGAAAGCATAAGATCAAGCCAAGAAGTCAACTGAAAAGGAAGAAGCCAAATAACTGAATAAGACATATAAACACATGCTATTATAACACTGAAATCGTAGCTTTCTATTAATCATTTTGAGGGAAAGTTAACCTCCAGGAAGAGGGGTGGGGAGCCTTGTGGGTTTGGTGATATTGGTTGAATTTCACCAAGCTACAAAAACCAAAGAGTGGCTATTCCATGACCAAAGGTCAATAGTTATTTAATCATAGTGCTGATCTGTATATTTATTACAATCATTTGAACAAATGAAAAAAAAATATATGAAGTATGCACATGTTCTTCAAGGTAAAACAGGAATAAAAGACCATAAGCAACAAAAAAATTGGAAATGGTTAAACATCATGCATTACAAGTTAATAGCAAACAAGGATAGAGCTACATCATGGCAAACCAAAATCTGTTCAGAAAAATAGCATATACCTGAACATTTTGTTGAGCTCTAACTCCAGATGTTGGGTATTGGATTTAATATATATAGATTATGGAGATGGCAACAGAAATTAAATGAATGTAAATTGTTGGAAGGCAGCGAAGAAACTACTGCTCAAAAAAGACCAAAGAAAAAAAGGAGAGCATCGTGAAGAACACCAACCGCTGAAGAAAAGGAAAGTCGTTGTAACTGCTGAAGGTGATGGAGCTGTGGTTGCATCTGAGCTTGAAACTGCACCTGTTGTGTTTGTGGCACTTGCGGAGTAGGCAGAACTTGAGGGTGTAATTGGCCCTGAAGCTGTTGAAAAGATGGTTTTTGATGGTGCTGTTGCTGTTGTTCAAATAGTCTCAACTCGTCTGGTTTCTCCCACTGTCAATCACCGCAAGAGAATCAATGCATAAGCTAAAGATAAAACAACCCAAAATCAGAAGTAGCTTATTGATTTTTCACCTGACTTTCTTCAGTTACAGTATTATGGTAGTACTTAAATCCATCAGGGGACATATGCTCAGTCCAATTACATTTCAAAGGAGCTACAGTTTGAACCATAGCAGGTACAGGAGGAAGAGAAGATGTAGATGAAGATACATTCCCAGCAGGTGTTGCAGCAGTAGCGTTGACGCCTATCTGCAGTCCAATCCCAGTCCAATGCGAATGAAATTAGCAAATGCTATCAAAAACCTCACAATGGCACCAGCATCAATGATAAAAGGGAAAGAAAAAAAAAAAAGGAATAGTAACAACAGAGCAAAGGAACAGATATGAGCACAAAGAGAAAATAAAAGGGTACAGATTTTCACAATATAAAAAAAAAGGAAAGCAATTACATGAGTTACTAACCAAAAAGATATTTGCCACCCAGTGAAAGGTGACAAAAGCACTGAAGACCTGCCAATATTAAAGGTTGAATGGTACAGTACATTGGTGCCGAGTGCTGGCATCACACACACAAAAAAAACTTCCCATGTGGTGGCATTCCACCAGTACCCTTGGCCTTAAGTCCTTAACGAGTGTGCAGGCACATCAAACCTGAAATACCTGCAGTTTTCGTTGTAGCCGTTGTTTGGTAACCTGAGAATTCTGTGGCAATGTTGCACTCTGATTTGATGGTTGCATCATCTGCAACTGTTGTTGCAACTGGGAAAATGCCTGTTGAGATGATTTAAAGCTCGCTTGTAGAGTTTGTGCCTGCTGTGACAGCATTTGAGCCAAGGGAGAAGGAGATTGCTGAAGAGGCTGATACATTTGTTGCAGGACAGAGGAAGGTAACTGCTGCTGATTTGTTCCAGTGGACACAGGATGTGCCTGTAAGTTGACATTCAAAGGGGGTTGCAGGGCTGTGGCAGATGAGGCACTGTGCTGGACCTGAGGTTGAGACGTAGACAACTGTCCACTTGAACCTCCCAATGCCTGACTGAAAGTTGCTTGACCAGTAGTGAAAGGGATTTGCATCTGCCCAACAAGGTGAGATTGTGTATGCCGGTAAGATGGACCATGAGAATGTAATTGAAGCGGAGGTGGCAAATTCTGAGGTGATTAAAGAGGCTTATCTAAAGGTGATATTTGTGGGTTAACGGGTGGGAATTGTGCAAAGGCTTATTAAAACCCTGAAAGAAGATATCATCTAATCAATACAGTTCCAAGGAGAACCAAGAAAGAACATGAATAATAATTAGTTTAAAGTCTCCTATACCTTTTGCGAAGGAGTAGAAGATGAAACAGCAGTGAGTCCTGGAAGGGAGGCATCTGATAGGCCATGAAGGCTACCCATGGGACCACCCTAATATTTGCAAAATATTAAATTAGGAAATCCAAAAATGAAATCACATCAGATAGAAAGAATGAAATTTGCATGTGAAACAAATTTATGGATAAACTGCAAAAACAAAAACAAACAACAAACTTGGGCCTAAACACTCGTGGAAAAATTCAACAAAACATCAGCACCCATCACAATTTAATAGGGTCAACCAAATCAAAACTAAATTTCAATTCAAATGTAATCAGCAAGCTCAAATGTTATTTCGTAACACAGAACAAGGAGAGCAGACATCAAAATGCCTAAAAGAGCTCATGTAGTTGAACACTCATACTAAATCATCAGCAATACCAGGTTGCAGGGAACAAGTGATAAAGACTTCACTGAAAATTGTGCATATGATGTGTTACATTAGACAGATAGTTCTTGAAATTATAAAACAAAAGGTTACAGTTACGGAGTCAAGAAATTACAAAATTTAAATCACTAGACCTAGATGGCAGTTGACTCCCAAATCCATGAGCACCAGGGCTGGAGGATGGTCCCAAATTCTGACTCATTGGAAACCAAGCATTGCGCGGGATCTGATTGCCCATTTTTTCAAAATTGGGTGGTGGTCTGCTAAAGTTTGCCAACAAATGAAAGGCAAATAGAATTAAAAGACAAGGGTCCAAAAACCATTAACTTCAATGAAAGATAAAAGACAGTACCTGATTCCAGGTGGTTGAAATCGAGGAACAAAACCTGGGCCTCCAAAAGCAGGACCACCCCTGAGAAACCAAAGGAAATTAGAAGCAGCAGCAATTTGATAGCCAAATACAAAATATTTCATTCAGCAGTAAGATGAAGGATTCCCCAGAAGATAAGTCTTACAGTTCAAAACAGGCCACTCGACAATACGAAAGGAAAAAAAATCAACCTCTCTAACTCAAGGTTTACAATCACATTTAAAAAAAAAAAAAAAAACCACTAACACCCAATGCACAAGCCTCCCCCCACAAATAGGGGTAAGGTCTAAAAAGGGCATGTGTATGCAGTCTTAACCCCATATTGCGGAAGGGCATTCCCGTGGATTGAACCTATGAGAACAAGGCTGCAATAAAGCAACTTTACCACTTTGCCAATGTTCTTCTTACCACGCTTTTGCAAACACTTTTTTTTGTTTATGGTTGGGCGGGATTTGGGGAGGGGAGCTTCAGGCAAAATACAACACACAACCTTGATTCCCTTGATTCTCCAAGCCTAGGCCTCTTAGGATCAGCAAATCGCACGATTAATGGTTGATCACAACCCTGAGAAGATAACAGTTGGCCAATCAATGGGCTTTGACAAAGCAATCAACAAAAGAAGAGAAGCATTACTTAGTGCCGTAGTAACAAAATCACTTACCCTCATTGTGTAGACACCATTAAAACCATGTATAGCAGCCCATGCCATATCTCTATTAGAGTATTTAACAAACCCACATCCTTCAAAAATACATATTGAACAAACACATCAGGTTGGGAACACAAAACATCAAAATCCAAGCAAATATGGAAAATAACAATAAATATCAAGGTCCGTACACCAAGGAGAAAAGACAAGCTTTCCTTAATAACATATATATAGGCAAACCACTGAAACTACGAATTGACATAAAGGAAACTACAAAGTAAAGCATCTGATCTAGTCAACCAAAATTAACATCATTACAT
The DNA here is from genome assembly GCF_013401445.1 of Tripterygium wilfordii. Lineage (NCBI taxonomy): Eukaryota > Viridiplantae > Streptophyta > Magnoliopsida > Celastrales > Celastraceae > Tripterygium > Tripterygium wilfordii. The sequence goes on along the minus strand of NC_052245.1, from coordinate 13,135,080 downwards.
GAATATTAACAAAGCAATTAAAGCAAAGGCAAAACTGACTTTATCTGATCCTCCAATGCGAATATGTGCAACATACATTTCGACAAGATTAGATAGGACAAGAGAACACACCACGGCTCCTTTTCATTTCATCACGCATGAGGTAAACATCTTCAACACGGCCATACGGTGCCAAAATCTGACAAAGAAAACATCAATCACAACTTAGCTTCCAAACAGAAGCACTGAATAAGAACAAAGAGTCCTTTACGCATCATGTTGAGTACAAACAAATGGCGTGAATGTATGAGAAATAGCTTATCTCCATTCCATAAAAAAAAAAAAAATATATATATATATATATATGTATGTATATATATCATCATATCGCGTACCAAAGGGGCAAATGTAAGGTGCTACAATTACAGCTTCAGGATTAAAAGGTGAAAGAATACAAGAAAATCTGGGACACGTGAATAAAAGGAAAAAAGATAGGGGGAGAGAGAAAGCGAGCTAGCAAGCGTGAGAGAGAGAGAGAAGACCAAAAGTTGACTGAAGCATTCTACAATTCTTGAGAAACACCTAAACATGATATACCTCTTCAACTTCCTTTTCTGAGGCCTGTACGTTCAATGACCCCACAAATAACTTGTACTCAACTGCACCTACCATGGAAGAATAAGTATTAAAAAGTTTAAATGGTAGCACATTACCCAACTACAAACACATATGTAATTCCTTTGCAAAAAAGCTGAAGTTTAACCCTTCAAGAACCGCATCCTTCCACCAACACAGCATTTGTAATGTTGCATATCCACATCAAGCTGTATAATGAAATTCGCTGGATGTCGTCATTTGAAGGAGGTGTCATGTCTCACTTGCTATTTTATCCTTAGTGGCGTTGCCTAGTACAAGAAATTCTTGAATCTTGATTGACAAGGTTCTTGATATTCAACTGTACCAGTCATTGGCGACCAAATACCCAACAACTTGGTGTCAACAGAATCCATGTTAATAGTTTCTTATAGCCCAAGCCTTAAAGTCAAGCAGTAAACTATGGGGCATGGGCTGGATAGGACATACACGCCTTAGCCCAAGGACAAGATAAAAAGCAGCACGACAACAATATAAAGAAGAAAAGAAGGCGGAACTACCCAGGCAATAAGATGATGGAGACAGCAATGAAAATTTACAAGCTCATTGCCATCCAGCACTTAGTAAGTGGTAACCCTTTGTTACAACTGTAGCATTATCCACTCCAACAAATTAACTTCTCCCTATCAACAACGCACCTGCGAGTACCCAAAGAAAACTGATGGCCCACACACATATTTAAAACTATTTAGGAACACCTGCACTCCAAATGCCCCAAAATAAGTGAACCATATCACTTACAATGGCATAATTTTCTCTTAGAATGTCAAAATTTGATCTCTTGAGGAATATCTGAACCCTCTAAAACCCACAAGGGTTACTTTTTGATTTGACACACCACAAGGGCTACTGACAAGCCAAAGTTGCAAATACAAGAATGAAAGCAAAAAAAAAAAGCAGATGTTTCATGATATTTCTACAATTCTACTTGTAATGTATCAGATTTAACTCAGAATGATGATAAGTTTCGAGAATTACCAAGGCGCTCTCGCTCCCCATCAGCAAATCTGACTTGGATGGGACCCACTCCCTGGGAAACACAAACAACATGTGAAATTAATGTAGTTGTCTCTTTGATAAGAAGACCAGTACCGAAACTCACCCCAGGGAGAGTCTGTTGATTATGCAAAGCTCTTATAGCCCTATCAGCTTCTTCAACAGTTGCATATTTAACAAAACAACAACCTGCAAAAGCAAAAAGGGTTGTTCACCTGACTCCATTAGACGACCTACATGGCTATATCATTTTAAAAAGAAGCACGAAGAAAATGGAAGGCAAGCAGATGGCATCTAACTAAAGTGCACAATGCAACCTCTTATTTAAAGCCTGTGAATGATAAGCACTAGCAATTTCTAAAAGTATGGATGCACTCTCCTCTGTGGACTCTCTTCTATCACCGGGATGTTATTGAAAGCAAGTAAGTAACCATGTAGAGAGAGAGAGAGAGAGAGAGAGAGAGAATCCGTCTCAGAAACATTGCCAAACTGTTTATGGTAAACCAAAAAACCATAGGTCAAATAGAAAAACGCGCAAACCAAGCTTCTGAATCACACAAAGCGGGGGAAAAAAGAAGGGAAATAAAGTCATCTTTGGACTTCTACACCTCGTCGAGCAAGACAAAAATAAATATAATAGAGAAAAACAAACAAACTCCGCACATGCCGAACAATAAAAGAATAGCAAAAAATGCCACCATATAATGCTCTTCCCCATACTTTCTAATGTCAAATTTTAATTCCTAAGCTTTGAAGTTTGAACCACTGCCTATAGAAATGAACATCAAGATCTAAAGTGCACGAAGCTCATCGCATTACATTTGAAAGGTATACCGCTTAATTTTTCTCAGTAGCTTCACATCCAGATTCTGAAAAAAGCTAGAACAATCAACAAAAGGTCGAGATGACCCATCCATGGACAGGGCCAAGGACGTATGTCAAATAGCTAATGGAAATCAAACAAGGGACAAATTTAAAAAAGCCACATACCTCATGTTAACTCACTATTAGCTATACAATTAAAGGTTCCAGCTGTGATATTTCTACATTCTTACACTATCCATAATGTATTATGGATGACATAAAACACAAAAGGCCTCCAGCATATAAATACACAGCCAATGGCCAGCACAAGAACATCAGTACGCATTTCCCCTGGAAGAAATAGGTGTCTAAGTATGTCATCATAATGGGTATGACACCACTGAATCATTAAAATCACCACAAAAGCTGTGAAACCATTCGCAACACCTGAGTACCAACAATTCTAGAGATTCTGCTTGCATTCGCAGATGCAACTCAAGCGCATCAAGTCGAACTATTCAGTATCATCATAACAGAGATCGCCATGACTGAATATTTATAGTACAGAAAAGTAACTAGCACAATGTTTGATATGCCACTTCGCAATCACATAAAACATAGTATATATTTAGCAAAAAAATAATTGACAATACAATTTAATAACCAAGGAACATAGCTCACATAGCAAAGAATAAATCCAGAACCATCCCATTAGATGGCGGCATGCAAAGAGGCTCAAGGCCCATCTTTGACAGAGAATCTTAACACCATTCATATTTCAATAGTTAAGCCATAAGAAAGTGGGCTTCACTAGAAGAATGTCGCAATTGTAAACAATAAATAATAGAGATGAATAAAAATTAGAGAAGAATACGCATCCAACAAATGACTAACAAACAGGCAAGACATGAGTACATAGTAGCAACTCTTGTCACATAAGAAGTCCCCATTCTCGAAGGATGGAAGATTTGTGCAAGGATCACAGGTAAGTTGTTTACGGAACAAAACTGCAGTGCTAGCACAACCAAGCCTAGACAATGCTGCAATCACCTCCCAGGCATAGCATGGAGTTGCAAATCATGAAAGTGGCCTAAAAGTATAATCATTGAATAAAAAAGTCAGGTCATTCCCACCAAGATCGTGCAAAGGTTTTTCTAACATATGGAACATAAACAGGTTAATCGTAAACTTCCCACACCTAAGCCTGGAAAAAAACATGGACTAAAAAGACCATGAGTCCCTGAAACACAAAGATAGACATAGATGATAGAACACATGAACAAGAGTTAATATATTATCACCACAACCATCACTCCAAATTCAATATCCAATGAGCCAGTACGGGATTGAATAAACAGTGATCCTGCAGCCACGAGCCAGCAACGGAGAAGTTTGATATTCTATTCAAGACTAATGCAACTAGCAGAATAGTAAAAAATTAAACCTGACACCTGCCAAGATTTCCCATAAGAAGGAGTTTCACTTTCTCAGGGTAGCAACAATCACAATCCATCCAATCTAGTAAACAACCACAACTACATTCCATCTCAATCTGCCAATTTGAATGCTGCCATACAAGTCCATTCCATTCACACTCAAGGATTCACATGTTCACCAGCAAAGGAAAACCACAAAAATTCTCAAGCTAAATTTTTTTTAAATACCAATTGAAAATTAATAATCCTTTTTAATTTTTTTAAAGTAATTATCTGTACAACAATTGCACTTTCAACATCCTGATATGAAAAAAACTACAGTTATGGCAACAGACACTCCATTACAAATGACTAGCTGGGTAATGCCCCCACTGCTGCAGCCACAACTACCAGAACAGGATATATGTGCCTCCAAGTTCCAATTGCCATGCAGAATCTGGGTTTTTGAAGGTTTATGTTTCTTGGCTTCTTGTTTGTGAGGAGCGAGACAAAAAAGGCTCAAAACCAAAACCAAAAAGCCTGAAACTTGTTGCAAAATCAAACTGAGATGAAAGATGAGCTTATGTCGCTCCCTTAGCCACTCAGAAGACTTGAAATAAGACAGATATAAATCACAATTATTCATAAGAACTAAGCATTTGCACAAACCTTGCTGTTGTCCTGTTCTCTTATCTTTAATCAAAGCAACCTCCATCACATTTCCATGTTCTTCAAACACTGGACGAATCTGAAATTAAGTACTTAACGATCAACAATATTACACAAATGAAATGAGAAGTGCAGGCTATAGAACATAATGAAAAGTTGAGTAACCCAAAAAAATTATATTGAAATTGTTTAGAAATAACAATGAATAAGTACAGCATCTAGCATGCAGGGTAACTACTGTCTACTGCTCAATTATGAAAGTGGTATATCAACACAGTGTAACACAGTTCACTTGAAACATCAGTCAACTTGTCACATATGTATGCTGTTATGCTCTGCTTTAACCGTTTAAATAAGACATCTCAGGCATCATTGAAGTAGACTCACATCCTCTTCAACCGCAGTTCTTGGGACAGATCCAACAAAGAGCTTGGCAAAAGAGCCTCCATCCATACGATCTAAAAAGTAAATAAAATTTCAGCTCACATGGAAAAATCAATATGACGGGACTGAGAACACAACTATGGTAGATACAAAGTGCAATCCAAATCAACTTCCATGTAGTGTGAACAAGTTCAGAACTTATATCAAACATCAACAAATCAAACATATCAACTTTAGATAAGCACGAAGTCAAGTTCAATTCAACAGAAGTAAAACCAAGTAAAGAAGGTAATGATCAGCAAATACCAATTACCAGAGAGACTTCCAATTGAAGGTGCCAACATTGAAAATTTTAAAAGGGAACTTGCAGATTTACAGTGTGCCACCAAAAAGTTAGTGCAAAGGATGAATTAACGCTAAAACAATAAAACAGAAACCTCTCCTACCCTTTTTCACATAAACAATATAGAAACAATCAAGCCAGAGTAAAATAAGCCATAAATTAACAGACACGACATAAAAAGGTATCAATGGAACTTCGAAATTGTTCTTACAACTGGCAGTCTGTTCTCACTTAAAAATTTTCAAACAAAAATAATAAGCGTTTGACGGAGACATTAGTGAAGATATAGCTAATAAGATTAAAAACGCGTAGATATAGTGGAAGAGTACATCCGAGATTTTATACGACCGAAGGATTCCTTCAAGGTTGAGGGAAAAATTTTATAGGTCAGCTATATGAGCCGTGATGACGTATATTTAGGCTATTAAGAAACAACATACTCAAAAAAACGCATGTAGTAGAAATGTGAATGTTTCGTTGAATGTGTAACCACAAGATAGGACAAGAAATGAGATTATTTTAGATATAAGGTATGACTAGCACCAATTGAAGATAAGTTGCCGAGAAAACCGTTTAAGATGGTATGGACGTGTGCAACGTAGAGATAGCGGTCCGGCATTGAGGAAATCAAGAGAATTTGTATATGATAGAGTAGGAAGCAAAGAAGAATACCTAAAAAGACATAGCTTGAAGTAGTAAAAAATATATATCGATTCAATAAGAGTTGATTGATGAAAGTATGATATAGAAATGAATAGTGGAAAAGAATACACTTAGTGGATTGTGGATTCCCGTTGTTTTTCTCATATACTCATATAGCCGACCCCAAACTTTTGAGATAAAGACTCAAATTATGATGATGAGAAGTAATAAACAAGTTAGCAATCATATTACACTAAAAGAACAGACAGATTCAGAATCTAATCTTAAGCTAGCATGAATACAACCCAAGGTAAATAGTGTCTTGTGCAAATTTAATAAACTTCTTTGGCATCAACATACATTAACAACCAAAATCAGGAATCGCTATAGGACCCATCAAATGCCATAAAAATTGCATAAACCAAAACCTAAAAACTTGCACAGATCACATCTTAATGCACTTGCTTCAATCAAGGACTAAGTCCTCAAAGTCCACCTCACCTGATTTAAAAATAGCCAAATGCCCTCCACCAAAGAAGAAGTAAAAGGTCCCAAATATGGCCTTGCCACAAAGGTGCATAAAGTTCTTGGGCCATGGCGTGTGAAAGAATTTGACAAAATTGTCCCTCCCAACGAGAGGAGAAAGCTATTTAGGATGAAAAACTAGCATACACAACGCAGATCACCATGGACATGCTACTTTGTCCAGGTAAAGCTCCACACTCGCAATCAAAATCTTAAGTAATCACAAACAAACAATGCCAATACCGAAGTTACAAGCAGGAAATACAAACTAAGCTTACCTGGAGAGCGAAACCCCCGCTTCTGTCCAGATAAAGAAGGTGGGCCAGGGGGCGTCGGAGCTTGATAATTCGGCCCAAACCCTCCACCAACTCCACCCATTGGCCTAAAACCTCCACCATCCATCGGTCTAAATCCTCCTCCTCCACCTCCGCTGGGGAACTGATGGGGCGGACTGTCAAATGGACGGTGTCCTTCGCCACCTCTGCGGAAACTACCGGCACTACGGATGCGTCCGTTGTGTCCTGCTTATTATAATTGTCACCAGAGTAGCGGTTCACGGGGCCATCGGAGAATAGCGAAGGGCGCCTCGAACGGCGGTTGCCGCCGTAGAGAGAGTCATGCGTGTTGCTGCTGTTGTAGTTGTCCACTTTGACGTCGTGGCGATCTCTACTGTGCTTATCCATGTTCGAAGCTTATACACTAACCCTAAAGTGCCTAACAGAGAGGCAGTTATTCTCGAACCCCAAGTTGAGGAGGCGATTCAGAGAAGGAACGGTGCAGCAGTGCATGCCGCGGGGTGCTCAGTGTTCACATTCGATATTCTCTATTGGGCTTGTTAAGCTGGTTGGAGCCCAGTTTAGTGAGACTGTGTCGGCCCAATAGTGAGCAATAGAGCCCAAAAGAACTCGACCCAATAGCGTCGCCCAAAGCCGAAAGAACTAGTAATTTACTAATTTAATTAATCAAATCTGCATAAATACGACTAATTTTCCTTCTTTTTATAATTATGATTTATTTTCTTAAGCATTAGGATTTATTGGAAAACATTTTCAATAAGGCTATTATTAGTTGAATATAATTTTTTATATAATTTAAGTACAAGCTATAAAAAGGAGAAAAGCTGACTAGTTCACACGGTATATATAGTATGTTATCATACATCTCTCTGCATGCAATATTAACTACGTTCACTATAAGCCTATATCAGGATAATAATAATTAACTTTAACCTAGTGAACGTAAATTCATCTATTGTCAACCAATAATAGACTAATTGTCTTTAGTGATGATTGAATCTACTATCATTGCAAGTAAGAAATTAAATTATTATCTTTCTTGCACCTATCAAGTATCAAGCACCCATTAATGGACCCTAAAATGGCAACATGAGCCACGATTAATTCTTAAACAATTGACCGCAAACATTGAAAAATATCTTAATTATTCATTTTAATCATAATTAATTTCTTTAGTGGGCATCTCCCTCCCCCCGCTCATGGTGGCCACGCTAATGTTAATCGTGATCATGCACTCACTACACAAATCTTTTTTCACTGCTCATAGTTTTTATCTAGTTGACGAAGCTTGCCTATATATACAAAACCCTAGATACATCGCTTGCAATAATATTTCTCCATACACATATCAGGTTTCATTGATAAGTTCTTCTGTTATTTCTTGTTTAGTTGTATGAGTACATTAATTGAATACTTATAAGTATTAATTGTTATTTACAGGGGTTAACTTTGGCATGCAAGAAAGTCACCATGAAGGCCTTGCTAGTGTTTCTTTTGATTTTTGTCTTGGTCTTGGAAACCATGGCAGCTAATGGAAAGTTGTTCACAGGCACCGTAGTCGAGGAGGAAAAAAAGGTGACGGGGACGACCAATCGTCGTCTTCTCGGTGAGCCGACAGATCTTGGTCGAAAGGTTGGTGGTGGCAAGGGTACTGATGTCAAGAACGATGATGATGACAACAAAAACGATAGTTTTGGCAACTATGACCAAGGCACTGGATTGTATACAGAGACTCATCACCGTTTCACAACCACAACAAACCCAATAGAACCTAGCAATCATAATTAGTAAAATACATACATACATATATATTGCTTATGGTATGGCACGTATATGCATGGCTTGTGATTAATAAAGTGAAACTAACATCATGTTCGATGTTTCACAGATCAAAATCCAACCTGTCAATCTTTACCTCGTTAGAGATTGCGAGTTCGATTCCCCAAAGGCCATATGGCTTTATGTGAAAATCTAATATACGAGCGTGTGTGTGGAATAAAACAACATCTCAGTGCATGAGTCTGTGATCAGACTGTCGTGTAAGATTTGAGATGTGAGAGCAGTGTAATATATATTGTGAAATATGCAAGAAAATTATGTGGCTTGTGTACAGGCCATATGTGTGTGTTGTGGAATAAAAGCGACGCTAGCCAGCGCTATATATATATCATGGTTTGGTGTTGTTCGTATATATAGAAGAACTAGAAGGATTATTTCAAATGAGCTTGCATCCAATGTTTTTTTTTTCAAACTATCCAAAACGCTGAGATACACACGATTTTCATATGAATTATGTGAGTCAATGATTTCACATGGATCATGTCTAACATCACGATCACAATCCTTAGCAATTTTAGATTTATCCCTAAAAGATTATAGCTTATTTCTTGTGTCAGTATTGGATTATCCTCAAATGTTTATCTGATAAATCAATGGATTTCTATCGCATGTGCCAATGGAATTTAAAGGTTTTGATTAATTCATGTTGCGTGAGAAAAATCTATGAAGTATGAACTAATTTAGACTATTAAATATTGATCATATTCATGATCTCTGGTAGTGACTTCTTCATGAGCCGTTTTCATATGTTATTGGATGGACTTTGGCGTGTCCGTACTTAGCACTATTCTGTTGTAATTTGCCTATGTGAACATTGATATCAACGAAGTTTAGGATGGTCATGCCCTCTAAATTTTTTTTTTGTTACTTCCACTTAATAAATCGAAAAAACTAATGAGAGGTGACTCGGTGGGTAATTAAATGGATTATACATATGTGTATCCAAAGTTGGATTCCAATGAGAAACGTATTTCTCAACGATATTTAAAAAGAAAAAAGGAAAAAAACTAAATCCAACGTTAAATATATAATGAATTCGATTTAAAGGGAAAATAAAGTAGGCCCAAGGCCCCTAAAGAGTAAAGATAACTCAAAACAAGGCTCCAGTTTAGCCTTGGCCCACGGGCCTACTCCCTGCTAGGATATATTGGGCCTCTTCTTTTATTTGAGCGGAAATAAGACATTTGAGCGGAAATTAGAAGGACCCTTTAACCCTACCGAATCCCCCTATAAAAGGACCCTTTAACCCTCTTTACCTCTTTAGCTCCCTCTTCCCCTCTTCCTTTATGTATTTCCTGCCTGCGCCGAAATTAAAAGTTTAGAACGTCGTCGGATGGTACACATCACTAGTTTGTGCGTGAATCAAACCCCATCGAGACCGTCCATTTACGGACAATCTTACGGTGTTAGATTCACGCACAAGCTCCTGATCTGTATCATCCATAACACACTTGACTCTCTCTACCAAATTTTGCTGTTCAGTTGGCGCCAATTCTGATTTTACTTTGTTTCGATGTCAATTTTATTTTCCCTCGTCCGCAGTTTTGTTGTTCTATGAACAAACAGAAATCATAGAGATAAGGTTGCGGTGGTAATCGGATCGGATGGCTACGGATGCGGGAGATGGGTCAGCGAGCGATATGAACGATCACAAGCCGTTCGTTCCCGAGATTTCAGATCTGGAGCTCTTGAAGACGGCGTGGCGCAACGAGAAAGCAGCGCCGGAGATTCTTCCCTTCCAGACCAGATTGGTTAATGACATGAAAGACCAGATCCAATGGAGGGTATCTCATAAACTTCTCCGCCTTGTTTGTTTTCCTGAGAAAATTTAGAAGCATAAATTATTTGATTCTATCTAACATTCATAATACGTTTATATCGGTGATTTTTGTTTGAATTCGAGTTGGGATGTTTTGCTTTTATGCATTAGTTGAAGAATCGCAGCTTATAGTTATACTGCTTCGGTGATTTTGGTTTGAATTCGAGTTGGACGTTTTGCTTTCATGCAATAGTTGAAGAATCGCAGCTTATAATTATGCTGCTTAGCTGATAGTTCTCCTAGGGTTACTGACCTAATTGGTGAGAGGTGACGTTATCAGAATATGCAAAGTGAAAAATAGTAAAATACAGTATTGTGGCTCCATTTGATGCAGTAAAGTTCTTGTTTTATGATAATGGAAGAGAAAACCATTAATAGCTCACTTGACTTTGAATTGAACCAAACCGAAGAAATTGACTGATGCATGTAGAGTTTGAACTTGGTGTAAATTGTTCAAGGTGTTTCAACAGCCCTTGCCTATATTTTCTTATGGTTTCATTTTCCGGTCAGATAGTGCGAACTCTCAATAGAGCATATCTGTAAACCATTTGCTTTGAATTTCTATTATTTCATTCCTGTAATCTGGTAAGGACTTGAAATGAACATACTCATTATCTCACAGTTTCTTTCAAGACTATGTGGTGTTGGACAGTTTGTTGATGGAAGATGGTGCATGTTTACAGGAAGAAACTGTGGATGAATTTGAAGAAAGTGGTAATGATCCCCTTACTGTGTCGCTCTACCAAATGGATCTGGATAGAATTCAGTTCTTATTGAGATCTTATCTTCGTGTTCGTCTTCAAAAGGTGGGAATTGAGGTTTCTTCTTGTTACGGGTGTCGTAGCGTTTTGTAAAAACTAATTAGTCCATAAGGTTTTTCAATGCCTATGGTACTTTATTTCAAACAATTGAAGTCTATGCTTCCAGTAATTGTGAAGAAATAAATAAATTAATATTGTCTACTGAACCTCAAGAGCTGGCTAACTGGTTGGACAATTGGGCTTTTATATGCTCAGTTCAGGTTCAAATCCAGATGCCTGTATTTTGCTGCCCCTCATCTCTTTTCCCTCCTCTTCTTCTTCTCCATCAGAAAGAAAAGAGGGGAAAAACCGTATATCCTTGTGGGAGAGGAAACTAAATGTGCTTGTGCCGAACCACCGCTCTACCATAATTTTTGAAAAAGGCACTTTGTATTGAAATGCTGCAAATTGTTGAAAATTGAAATTAGATTGTGTTGTGGTGTTCTGTTTGTCAAGGATTTTTTTTTTCTAATGAAGAGTTTCTCAAGGAACTTGTATTGCAGATTGAGAAATACATGTTTCACATTTTGAAAACTGATAACCTGCGGGATCGGCTTTCTGAACAAGAAAAATTATTTGCCAGAAGGTGAAGAATTTATTTACCTTTGCTTCTTAATTTTTTTTTTCTTTAATAGCTTCTATTTGAAATGCACACTCCTATTTGGCTGTCTTGAGGTAAATGTTTTGAAGATGACTTTGTATTGCAGGTGTGTAGACGATATGGGAAATCATCTTGAAGATACTGTTTTGTCAAAATTGCCTGATAATTACCAGTCAGTACTGAAGCAATCCATAATAAGTGAAGAGGACGATATGGGTACTCAAATCACCTGTCAAAGCATTTTCTTTCGAAATTTTTGCTTTTAACATGTTATTGTCGTGAACCCTTTTGTGTTTTGCACTTTTGCTTCAAGTCCTACACGAGGTCTGCATAGCATTTTGCTGAGACTTAAGTTTTACTTTTTGCATTAGTTTTTGAACTTTTCTTTGAAAACTTGTGATGCGGAAATTTTAGAATTTGCAAGATCATCACAACTGATCCATTGATCTGAACTAAAAGACTGAAATCTAAATGCATATATAATATATTGTTGTTCTTCTTCAGTTATATAGGTGGAATAGTTTGCTTTTGGATAATATTGTCACATTGTCCTTGCTAGTGCTTGATGATTGACTTGGAGAGGAACTAGTCAGCATGGATATTGCCTGTTTTGTAGGAATTTTGGAACTTGGTCAATTCAAATTTCCCACTAGCCATGCGAAAAAAGGCCGAACTCTGACCTTTTCAAGGATAAGTGACATTGAGTTTGGATCCTTCACCATTACAAATACTGGTTATATTCCTCATATCACTTGACAGTTGCGTTTTTATTAGTTCGGACCTTCGGTGAAAGTCCTTGGTTTGAGTTTGGTTATTTCTATCTTGACCAGTGTGCCACTGTTGTGGTCCAATAAATGAAAAAGGGGATTGGGCTTTATGTGAGGGCAGACAAACATTTTTTAGCGAAATCTAGCCGAGTATGGAATGCATGGATACAGATTATTCCTAGGGGTTAAGACCATCTGGTGTCTGATTTTACTATTATTTTGAGTCTGCTTTGTCTACTAACGAGGACAATACAAGTAATTCCCTCCAGGACTCATGATTAACAAATTGAATGAGGTTTTGCTTGCGATTTACTGATTAACAGCAAGCTGACAAACTCAATTTGCTAATGACATTGATGTTTTTGTTTATGCTCATCCCTTCCTTTTTCTTTAGTGGGAAATTGTTTTCTCATAATTTGTGTTGCAGTTGTGGTGACTCCAGTTTGGAGCGAATGCTTAAGATGCTAGATTTCCCTTTCGATTTAACTTGTTTTAGTGTTCTACCGAAAAGAACTTAGCGCATTCCGTCATGGCTGCTCCTTGTTCTATGAGACCGCAAATTTATTTAAGGCCTGTTCCCCTTGCTTAAGCAATCAGCCTCTAGGTTGTCACTGTAAGATTGACATTTAGTAACGGGAGACATGGATTTTTGGTTCATCAAGTCATCTGTCTTGAATGATCACCTGTTTTTGTAGTGCTTTATGCTTCTTATGCTTTAGTTTTGCTTTAGTGTTGCAACACAATGGCATCGGTTTTATCAAGATTCAACAGACCGAATTTTCTCAGAATTCTTGGATTTATTGCTTGTGACTGGCTTTAAAAGTTACCCGATTGTTCCTTTCTGTGTTCTTTTTTGCCCTTCTGGTTTATGCTGCATGAACATACATATAATATCTAACACTGATTTAACTTGCATTGTACTTGTGCATTGGCCATGAGTTCAAACAGGTTATAGCATAAAACCACCTTTTAACTTGAAGGTAATACACTACATATGCACTGACTATTGATTATTCCCGTCTTTCTGTGTTCCATAGTGCCAGAGCCTCAGTTGGATGCATTTGTTGCTGGGAAAAGCAGAAGCGAGAGCCCTCTTTATGTGGACATTCCCGGCAGGTAATATACGAGGAAAGATGGAGTAAAAGAAACCTCTTATCCTTGCATGTACTTATATTTCATCATATACGACAGGTTCTTATACACTACACTAATTTGGATCTTGATTATGGCAGAGGACACTTGGAGATGCAGAATGATGATCTGTTCTTTTTACATTACAAGGTTGTAAAGGAGAAGGTAGAGAACGGCATAATATATTTGGTTTAAATATCCCCTCTGCGTCTTGCAAGTCAGTGAGCAACTATTCTGATGCTGCCATCATGGTAACTGTACACTAATTTTCTGTGAGTTAAGTTTATTCAGAGCCTGTGATTAAAATGTCCAGCAATCTGCATTTTCTATTAAATTGAAAGCTGATTTTAACATACCAACTACTCGATAGCTTCCAATTTCTGTCGGCTTTAGCTCCTATTCAGTATGCCAAACAGCCAGCCATTTCTTCTCCTTGTTCTGTATTTCTGGGCTTTGCTGAGTACTGTTTTCCCCCTCTGGTTACTGTATGAGTGTTAACAAATATACTTCGGCGGAGTTAGGCCCATTTCTGAACATCATTTCGAGTCCATTCGAATGTCAAAAGGCTCAAATTCGTCTTTTAGAGTCCTTGTGAAAAAAATTCGTGTTTTAGAGTGTAACAAATTGTCTGTTTGATATATTATTCTAGTGGAAGATAGCTTGGCTTCACACACACTGACACATATATAAATTCTTCTACGTGGACTTAAAAGTGCAATTGAAAATATGAATTCTCTTATGCAAGTTGAAAATACGTACTTAAAATGCGATCTATATTTTCACCACCGTTGATTTGAAACATATAGAATCCAAATTAATATATTTCATTTCTCATTTCATTTACTTCATTTGTCATTTTATTTATTCACACGCTAAAAAAGTGAATGCTATTTTTAAGGGCAAGGAAGTTTGGGTTTTGCCTCTTTTTTTCGTGAAGCCGACGTACCCACTAACGTTGAACAAATTATATTGCAATATCTAATTAAGCGAGGAAGACCGCGAAGAACCCAATTCGACAACTTTCAGCTCTACAGATGATTGACTCAAAAAAATGCTTGTTTAGGATTACGATGGCGCTCAAATTTGACTTGGATTTAATTTAGGCTCATCCGAATTGAAGTTTCAAGACTTCCTAGGATGCTTAAGCAATGGACAATAATAATAATATTTAGCACTTGAACCAAAACCTAGAAAACAAAAAACGACTTGCCGACAAATAATGAGGAATCTCTTCCACGACATAAATAGAAAACTACGCGTCTAAAAGCTGGCATATTATTATAATAATGCGTGTTTCACAAAAAGCTGGCAAAGAACGCTAAAATACAACTTCTTGTTTTGTCCCGGGATGATCGATAATTCTAAACGAAACGATGGAATAGGTAAATAAAACAAACTTGTCTCTTTTTTGCTGGTGAACGTACGTCCACGAGCAAAATACAACAATCGTTAATCTCCAACAACAAAATTGCAAAATTAAATATGGAAGAGACCAACCTTCAATGGCTAGTTATCAATGGCTAAGATCTTAAGCAGACCATGATAAGTCACGCCCTCCTTACCATCACTACCGCCCAATCTGATCATCGCCTTGATATCTTCATCGCTAGCATCGAACCCGGCACGCTCCATATAGCGTTTCAAATCTTCATGGCCCACGATGCCATCACCGTCCACATCCATCACCTTAAACGCCTCCTCCATCATTTCATTGTCTGATCTCCCCTTCGCCCTTAAAACACGCTCGAACTCATCGTACTCCACAAATCCGTTCCTGTTGAAATCGGCCGCCGTAATCATCGACCCTATCACATCTTCCTCCGCACCGCAGCCAATGCTGCCATAGATCCCGGAGTAGAAGTTTTGGAGATCTTCGCGGCTTATCTTCCCATCCCGGTCGGCATCGAGAACGTCAAAGGCTGCCCTGAAGTCCGGTCCGAGTCCGGCCTCTTCGCTTACGATTCTACCGGACGGACACATAGCAGGGAGGCGTTGAAAAGCGAGCCGCTAAATGAAATGAGCGAAGAGGAGGGGTTTGTTTGTATATATATAGACAGGGTCATAGGAAGGAGAGCTCCGGGAAAATAGCAACACGTGATGTGACTTGGTTAACAAGACAACTGCCACGTGGAATGTTCGCAGAGGTTAATACGCATGTGGTGACGTCACATTTCTAAAGCAACACGTGACGTTTTGGCTGTTTGGTGGTAGAGGACTGGTAGCACCACATATTGGACTAGTTGTTTTTTGTTCTGTTTGTGGTAGAAAATTACTGTATGTATGCGGTCCATACCCTATGCTGAAATTGAATCCACATATTAGGTCAAGTCTACCCATGAAAACTAGAATAATCCTTTAAATCCTTAAAAAATGATTTTCAAAAGATTCTCATTTAATATGGAGTATTGGATGTGAAGTGAACCCTATATATGTGTTTTTAATCAATAACTATTTTAATGTCACATAGATTTGGGGGACATTTGAGGATCAAATTTTGAGAATCTCTAACATTGTCCTAAAACTAAAGCAGCTTGCTTGATAAGCCATTGAACTTTACTAGTATATGATGATAAAAATTCTCCTCTATAAACTTAAAATGTGTATCATTTTTTGAGATTGTGGATAAGTAAGATGACAAGTGAGATCTATTGTTTTATGTCTCACATATTCCAAATCAATGATAAAAACAAATATTCACATTTTAGATATTTGTTTTAAGTTTGCACGAGAGAATTTATGTATATAATTATACAAACAAATGTGATCATGAATATTGATTGGGAATAACTAACAGATTTGGGGTTTTACAATTTTCTAGAATCCATAATTCAAATCTCTAATAGTGAAAAAAGAGTTAACAAATTTTAAAAATGAAAAACAATAGTATTGATTAAAATCATACATCCTCTCATTTTAAATGAATTGCGGGCCACAAATACATAATCACTGAATCAAACAATTTGGAGAACCGAATCAAATGATCATGATTGGTAGTCCATTATTGCACAAGGACTTGGTTCAGTGCCGTCTTCTATAACAATTCTTGTGGGGAAGATAGAGTGGTGCCGTCGATCTTCGAATATGCTTTACAATTTGGCATGAAAGTCCCCACCAAATATTCATGATACGATTCGGTGGGTAAGGCCAATTGTGAACGCAAATTAGATTTACAGCGCGATGAGTACGTTTGAGCTGAAAATGGGCCTCTTGACGGACCGCGCTCGGGACCTGAGTGGCTGACCATGCCCAATACCAGCCCACCCCATTGGCCATTTTGGGCCTGAATGGGCTTTAACTTTTATTAGGAGCTAAAGGAGTTTTCGGGAACTCCATTCAAAGCCAAGTCCAGAAAACCCTAAAAATCCTTGCACTATATAAACACAATCCCTAGAGGTCGATGTAGATTCTTTCTTTCTCGTCCGTCTCTGGTTTCTCAACTTTTTCCGAGGTGTTTTGATTTGAATTGATTACGTATTTGTGCTCTTAATTGTCGTGGGTTCTGCCTCTTTGAAGGACTCTTTGATCTATTCAAGGGTTTACTTCAATCTTCTGATTCATAAGAGGCAAAGATTCTGTGCAGGAATGTTGAGTCACTGGGCCTTTGTTTACTCCACGGGCTGTAGTGAATAACTTCCTGCCAAATACTGAATTTCGTATTTGGGTTTTATTTGTGTGATGATTGATGAATGGTAACTTGGTTGCCGGCGTTGTTTTGGATTTTCGGGGGTTCCGATGATGGCATGAAATCTTTGAGACCTGATTCTCTCTTATGATGAAAATCACAAGCATATTTTCTGAGGATCCCCTTGTTATATAATATTTTGATTTTATTTCTGTTATAATTTGTAATTGTTTTGGTTCAGTTTCTTTAGTTTTAAATGTAAATGATGAATATGCACTGGGCTCTGAGCAGTTTTTGTACTGATGGATATTAGCAGCCTAGAAAGCTATGTCTGATCTCATTTTTGGCTAAACTAGTTTTTCCAAAGTTTTTTTCCCTTTTTGGTTTTGTTGGAAATGTAAGCAGCTGGTTATGTTTTTGAAGTGTTGGTCAAAATGTTTTGATATCCATTTTGATTCCCCAAGGCAGTATTACTTATCTGTCTACTATTAAGTTGTCCGGACAATTATGAGGAAGTGTTCCAATACTTGAGAAATGGTTTTGTAAGTTGAGCAAAAGCACTAATTGGTAATCAGGTAAATGATTCTATATGAAAGTTGTGATGACCGTTTCGCTGAGCAAAATTACAGAGGACTTCCAAATGATGGGTGAGAGGAAATGAAATACCTCTTGAAGTTTTTCTATCTGATAATGTGGCTGATGTCAGTGACAGTGATAATTTCTTTTGAACAAGTAAAGATGCTTGTAATGTACTGTAATCGCTTTAATTTAAAAAACTGGAAAGCTGTAATTTGTAAGTTATTGGGCAATTATCAGATCACTTGTATAAAGAGAAATGGAACAGGAGTGTTAGCCAGGGTTTAGCTCACCAAAAGAAGATGAGTGATTTTATTTGCACACCAATATTTGTTATCTTTACATCACTTTTATTAATTTTTTATTTACATATGAATCCCTATATGAGATACCTAATATGCCCTTGAATGAAAGAAAGGGAATAGAGAATAATAAAACAAAATATTAGAATAAACACAATAAATCTGATACCAATGGATCTAAACTGCAACAGAAATCAAGGCATGTAAGGGAACAGCTATTGTCGGTGTAGCATAACTTGAAGGTGGTGGGTTTCAGATGAAGGATAATAAACATAATAAAACGACACCAATGGATCTAAACTGCAGCAGATGAAGGATGGAGTGCTAATCTTCAGCAAATGGACGACATATGAAGAACAAGTTGTTGTAGCATAGCCAGAAGGGTGTGGGAGATGATATCATCTGAGAAATGATAATCAACTTATTTAGGAATTTCAGGGGTATTTTAGGTTTAACATTATTAATTTGGTGTAAACTTAGATAAAAATGGTGTAAATTTATATGGAGAAAATTGTTAGTGTAAAGATAACAAATCTTGGTGTGCAAATAAAATAACTCAAAGAAGATAATTAACAGCTCCCCTCTTTCGGCAGAAGTCAGACTAAAAATAGCCAAGTATTGGTAACTACGACAAATCCTGATACATCTTTCCGATCCCTTGCCTATACTAGGGAAGCATAAACAGAGCACAATCTATCTTTTTCGTGACAGGGGTGAAAATAAGGAGGCAAACAAATCAAAACATAAGGAGTGTGCCATGAAACTACTTTCAGTCAGACCGGAATCTCAAGCTGTTTAAGTTAATGCAACCAGTCAACAATAAGAACTAGAGGCTATGATTCCAAGAAACAAAATAATTTCCCAATCTTAAGACTATTTGTTGCACTGTAGAAGCTATATGCTAATTCATCAAAACTATAGTCAATTTCCTATATAGATTACGCTTGTTTGCATAATCATTTCTTGGAAAGCACACAGGAGCCTGAATCAGTTGATAGTCTCCGTCTGCTCATTCATAATCAGCGGACTGGAGAAGAAAAGAAAATGACAACAAAATATACGAAAAACCCAGCAATAAGAATTGCTCCATAGATGTAAGTTTGAGAAGTCTGCGCAGGATATTTGTACTCAATTTCACAGCATCTCATTTTTTCTCTCTCACCAGCCAAAACATGATCAACATACCTGCATGTGCAGAGAGTTAGATTCAATCTGACAGCAGCTCAGATGTAACATATTGGAGAGATTATGTTCCTAAAAAACTTACTGCTGGGTGAAAATAGAACTTTGAAAGATGTCTGAACTGTTCAAATGTGCCTCCTGTATACGGTGGTCATATAACAAGGAAGACAAATCTACAAGTTGCTCCTCGAGGCTCTGTTATAATAACATGAAGCAAAAGATTACGATCTTAAAATATTTAAATAAATGAAACATTTATAAAAACAAAAAAATTAGCTTACATCTAAATATTTCTCCAATCTTTCAACCAGTTCATGTGGGAAAGGTTCAGGCAGGTTAGTTGTTTTTCTGTAGAACTTTTCTAGCCATAGCTCAGTTGTAGTCTTGTTCTTCTTGCCTTTCATAGGTTCACCAAGAGGGGTTTTCAGATACTTTGCTGCAAACACTTGCACAGCCTGCTTGATATACAATCAATTCAGTAAAATCATAGGACAAGGTAAATTAGTAAATTACCAGTGCAATGAAGATTACTTGCCTCTGAAGTTTCACGTATTCTGCGGAGTGCGGCATCAACACGTGCATATATGGTGTTCCTCTGGCAGTAAACCACAAAAACGATTCTCAGATGCCAATTTATACATAAAGTTATGACACGCAACTGATGCAGTAAGAATGGCTCTCAATGAATATTGCAGCATCAAGTTACCAGCGCAACATCCTGTAGCATTTGGCTGACATGAGAAGTATTAGAAAATGGACCAAATGGGTGACAGCCAGTAGCCCAGAGCCAGTTCACAACTGGCCTTTCGTGCACATGAGAGGCCTTTTCATATGGTGCACTCAGCCCACTGACAACAGATGCAAGGCCAGCCAAAATGTGGCGCTTTGCTTGTGAAGGAATGGCATGCCTTCTTTCTGTTTCTGAAACATAACTGTTGAACAGGACATTGAGCAAACAATTAAAGAAAACATTGAGACCTTGGTGCGACACAAGCAGAATAAAGTGAGTTAAGAATCTATTGCTTCATATAAAAGCTTCAAGAAATTGGTAAAATACGACCAATTTTCTTTAAAATATACAGCATCTGTAAATGCCTGCATGCACTCAAGAGCCCAAGGCCACAGACAAGATCCAGAAATTTTGGGAAATAGTACAGACATACATATAAGAGGAAAGTTGAAAGACAAGTCATGGGTTTTATCATGAAAGGAGGGTGATTGACAAAATAAATTTCCAAAAGCAATCACGCAGCATAGAGTTCTATGTTACTTGATCTTTAAAACCAATGAAGCATAAGAGTTAGCTTTAAGGTCAACTGCCCCTTACTCCATAAACCACAGAAGCGAAGATATTGATTATGAGAATAGTTAATGGTAGAACAAAGAAGAATAATTAGGGTTGTGGAAATGTAAATACGATGAAGCATAATTTCATGTGTGAGAATTAAGGATTAAGAAACTGGATGACAGTCGATTGAATCATCTAGTAAATAAACATAAGATTACAAACATAAGTTTGTGATATAAAATCCATATTGCTGGTATTATGCAGACAAAAGGAGTAAAAGTCTGTGTTTGTGGAAGTGAAATGATGGTTTATTATTGTTATGGCAAGGGTGCTGTACAGAATAGCCAATCTAAGAGATGCCATACCATATTTCCCCGTCATTGCTATCATGTTCGTTCCCAAAAAAATGTGTACATGGGGTTGAAGGGAACACAAACAATATATTTGATCAACAAATGCATTCTAATATCTAAAACATAAAAAGAAACATTTGTTGATATTGCAAAACTGAAAATTAGCTTGTGACTTTCACCTTAGAGGTATCTTTTCATTTTGGTGCTGAAGGACAATGACAACATCATTACTTGTCCATACAAGGCTATCATCCTCCATCATAAGGTCCGGCTCCACGTCAGCCAGTGATAGCACAAAGCTGCGGAAAAGGAAAGCACAAAAAAAAGTTCAAATATCTATTATATGATGAGATATTATCCCATAAGTTGCACAATCTGCCGTCTCTGCTTTATAGCACTTCCCACAATTGTCATAGAAACAATCATGATAAATAATTTGTTCAATGATTGCGCAAAATCAATTACATAAATACAATGCCTTTTTACAGCATCACGATGATCTACAGTTGTTTCCAAAGGTAAACTTACATAATATTACCAGAATCACAGTGAAATGGCCAATCTATAGTTACTGTTAACAAAGTTCACACACATACACGACTGAAAATTTTAAATCTCTTTTATGCCTTCAATAACCATCATCAGCCAACAAGCACCTGCATAAAGTAGCTAAACGAAGTAATAGTGTAATACAATGTCAAGAAATGTACAACCTAAAACGATGGAGAAATTCTGACATCACGCTGTCTACGTAAAAGTCAACATCGGCAGCGCTCATAGCAGGCATAAAAGAGGATTGAAAATACTTTCGCTTGAACTAAACTATCTACAAGTACAATGTCAATGTTCAGGGAACTTACCAAACTAAAACAGCAAAGAAATTCTTACAGAATATCAAGCTGTCCACATAATATTTATAATGGCAGAGCTAAAAGCAGTTACCAAAGAAGATTGAAAATATTTTTTGGTTACAGTAAACTATTGACAAATCATTCATGAATCTACAGCATAACATGCAACAATTAAAATAAGTAACTCAATGGGAATAGTAATTAAAACAGTTCTTCATAATAGTGCTTGTTTTCCAAATAAATCTGATTAGACGTAGCAATAGGCCAAAAACAGAAAACATATAATTACGCTATATTTGCACAGCATCTGAAGAGAGCAAAACAATTAGAAGCTGACAAGAAAAAAAAAAGATCACTTAAGTTGCAAAGTTCTTGCTGTGTTGAGAAGGAAGAATGAAGAAAGTATAATATTGTGACTTTCGCCTCAAATACTATATGTGGCCCATGTCTACAATGCTAAAATACACATGCTAGCATATACTCACACTGGAATAACTCTGGTTCCATAAGTCCGGTACAGATCACCTTGTGTCTTTTGTGTTTTCTTTCTCTTCTTCTTGCCACTTTTTTCTTCGTAGGTAGCCCATAGCGGTTTGTGCTTTAGAATGGAATCACTAGAACCATCAGTATCATCCATCCAGTGCTGAGGAACACACAACTTATTTTAGACTAATTAAAAGAGTATAAAATAATACTAGTTGAAAATTCATGATTGTATAATACCAAAACATAATTCCCGAGACTTTGCCATGTTTCTCCTCGTCATATATATATATATATATATATATATATATATATATATGTATATGTAAAAGAGTAAGGAAGATCTTGATTAAAACTGACCTGGCGAAGAAAATATTTACTTGAAAGAGATGGATCGGCCACCTCAAGCAAACCTGCAGCAAGCACATCAGCAGATCGTTCCATCTCCTGCAGTAAGATAGACCTGTGTATCAAGCACAATAAACCAGCCAAATAATGTTCTTTCTTTTTCATTTTTTTTTCTGTGTGCATGATTTATCTTTATTCAGGTCCACCAAGAAGGTGAAACCCAAAGGAGAAAGATACAATGAGAAAGTTACATGAGCAAAGGAAAAGAAGAAAACTATCATAAAACCAAGGCTAAAAGCAAAGACATTGAAAGAGACTGCTGTAACTAAAATAAGGCATCAATCAAGAAAGTATTTTAGCTAAGTACAGACTGGAACTCAGCATTATTTTACTGACCACACCTACAGAGTGAGGTATGTTAACCAGATAGTAAAATTTAGTAATATCAAAAAGAATGACTGAAAGATAAACCCACTTCTTTCAGAATGGCACCATCTAGATATGTTTTTGTATGAACATGGAAACGTCCATCCTTCTTAGTTTCTTGCAAGGAATAGCCCCGCATCGCTTTGGAAACAGCAATAGCCAACTTTTCATGGCGATGTAATGCATGTATTCCACCAACAATTACAACTTCTTGACCATCATGGACCATCTTCTTCACCTGAAAAGATCAGCAAAAGAGAGAACAAAGTTAATATCAACTAATAAAACATAAGTTTCAGGGCTATCTGTTGGGTCATGACCATGGACGGTCCAATAAACTCATTTCATTAAACTTTACTGCAGGTTTACACAGAGTTCTGATACTAACTATAGACATTTGAGAACCCAGCAGAGTCTGATATGGATGCCCCTCATCCAGTGCACTTCGAAGAGTAATGACAATGTGGAATTCGATAAAGTCGGCAAACAAGTAAAATGGTAGGTTCTGAAAAACTTCATTAACATCTTAAGTCTTTAACAGCCTCCCCACCTCCTCAACAGACAACTTTCAGCATCATTCAAATGCTCCAGCATGGAAGATTAATTTTAGATTCTCAACCATCATTAACTACTGGTGGATCTGCAAATATCTTCCCTTGTCACCACTCACCAGAATCAATGAAAGCAACGACATACCTTAGTCACTTAACTCAAGACCCACAATCACTTACTTTAGAATTGGAAAACATTCCCCATCCCCTGCTCAGGAACTAAAAAAAGGCATCCCCCCTCCCCGTCAAAGCCAGAAGGAAATAGACTCTAACAATATAATGGAACAGAGAAGACAATCCACCCTCTTAACTCATAAGCAAATATAGATAATTGAAAATCTCACCTCAGATTCAATTGCTCCAGCATCTATGCTGTAATTATGGCCTGACTCCAAAATATTGTATCGATTATGGTTTTGGAGAACAATGATAGGTATAAGTATCCTTGTTGTCAGATCAACAGTTTCAAACCTGAAACCACAAATCAACTTAAAATTAGATTTTTCATAGAGGGTACAAAACCCATAAGAAAATATAGCATTAATGTAGACAAGTCCACCGCAGTCTTTATATGAGTGGTGGACTCAAGCAAAGGCCAAAACAACCATGGCATCTCTCAAGCCAAACAGATGTTACTTTGCCTCAGTCTTCGTAAACAGGGCTTTCCTATTTATAGATAAGATGGCCCCTCTGAAGCATGTACACAATAAATATACTTTCCAATCTAGCATCTAACCTTTTTAATCAAATAAAAAGCAGAAGAATATACTTCTTCAAGGCAATGCACTTTCAAGACCTTCTCATTGCCAACGACAGCCATTGGGTTTTTAAAAACTGTTACTTCAAAACTTGAATTCAGAAAAAAAAAAGAGAAAAAAAAAAAGGTACTTCAAAACTGATATGGGATCCAATTTCAACTCTGTATGTAATATTCTTGTAATCTATATATAATGAGAATAACATACTTAGATCAGCTAAAACGAATTACCTAACATCTGGAGCTATAATATGCTCGATCGCGGTTGCAACCAACATGGCAAGTTGCCCAAAAAAAATTTCACGAGTAGAATGATCAGTGACTGCAGTCTGACCTCTTGGAAACATCACAGACCGTATCCGTGGCAGTGTGTTAGAACTTATACTTCCCTCCTCAGTTTCGATCTTTCCATATGTGCAAGGACCTGCTGAGAGGTCAATGACAACAAATCTGAAATGTAACAAGACTATATTAGATTTCCATACAAAAGGAAACATCAATACTTGATTTGGCATTGTCCAAGAAAACCAATGTAATTAGTAATAAAAAATTATGCAGTACCAATAATAAACAATAAATGGCATTATTGTATTTTGATTAATAGCCTATTAAAGTGTCATTTATCTGGAAGATAACTAGTTAAAACCATCGAGGAATTGTGCAAACTAGAATTGATGGTGATAGCAGCTTTCTCTTTTTATTTTTTCAAAAGAAGGTAAAAATAGTAATTAGAAGACAATAAGGTGCACCCAAGCAGTAATATCTCAACTTGACCTAACAGCAGTGATCCTAGGCCCAAGCAGCACACTATCTCTTCCAAAATGTTTAATAAACATACCCAAAGAGCTCAACTACTCAAGCAATATTCTTTCTACGCCTATCACTTTGTGATGACAGCACATCTGGACATCCATCACAGTAAAGTTGCCGCAATAGTATTTCAAGTTAAAGAAGCATACCTCTTGCTTAGTCCACCATCGCATGCAATGTATCTTATCAATTGCCAGATTCACAATATAGTTCAAGGTATCTATATTTCAAGGCATGAATCATGGGTCACATGACAATAAATACTAGACAGTGTTATTATTAGTCATAGTTCTTTTTCCTAAACATTAGACAGGCAACAAACAGAGGATTTACAGAATTTTTTCTAACTAATATAAAATGAATTTGGTCTACACCAAACCCATATGACCTAAACTTTTGCAAAATAATGGAGACTTGAGACCCCTTAACGCACTCTAAACCATGAGGACACACGGTACCAGTATCCTTCGAAGGTACAACACTTTCCAAGTTCCAACTAATTAATTCCACCTAAATTCGTCCCAATCAAGTATTGAAAAAGAGAAAAAAAAATATCTTGGAGAAACTCTGTTGCAAGAGGATACCATTTCTTTTATCAATAAGAGAAAAAAAAAATTTCGAAAATAAGAGCACTATTCCATGCACAATACGTGCCAACTATACCTGCCTGAGCCAAGCCAAACTTGTGATGCTCCACCTCCATTGTATCTATAACGATAAATATAATCTCCTTCTTGTTTTTTCATATCTTCTTCAGTTAGCTGGGTAACCTTTCCATACATAAAACTTTCCAGATTTATATCCTTATTTCTAGGATCCATTCTTACCTGCAAAGGAAGCAGACCAAAACACATAAACATGTAAGGGGGAAAGGGTCACTATTCCACATGAAAAAGTATAGATCTGCAGAGAATAGTATATAGTTTATATTTATAAAGCAGTCTCTTCAAAAAAAAATGCGGCACACAGAGTAACGGGGGGGCAATGAATATTGAGATAAGTGAACTTCATGGACGAAATTTCCATGAATAATTGAGATTGGAAACACCACCTTATCAAAGTTGACAACAAAGATGGCACTAGGCTTAGGTCTATCTGTCTCTGTAGATACCCCCACCTCATCCACGTCAAATATGTAGGAATATAGCTTCTGAAATACGGGTTCAACTTTTGTTGCTTCAACATCAAATGCAGGCACTTCCCTTCCAAAATCAGTCTAGAAAATGTAAAAACAAGTTTAGAAGTCTACTTAAAATATGGATACATCATACTCCTATCTCAAGCAAAACAAAGACCAGTGTTAATTAATATATACAAGTGACACTCACCTCTCTTGCCGACCCAGAAGGAACCATAGCCTCCTTCAGTGCCTTCTCAAGTGCTATCAATTCTGGCTGCCCAGCCTGTCAAGTCAGTGTGAATATACCAGAATATTTTTCAGCAATGTTGGCATTCATGATTTAATGGCAAAATCAATGTTAGATCACGTGAAAAAGAATATCAAACACTACACAGCACCCAATTCAAACATATCATACAATCATGTATGTATATATGCATGTGGTGACGGCTTTCTCGAAGGGAATATAATAGAAGTCCATGTATTGGATGACAGGAATGATTTTAAAATTACATTTAACACAAACTTTTAGCCTTCGACAGATTCAGATCCACAAAGAAAATTTTTGACCAAAGAGAATAAGAAATGCATAACACAGGCTTGCTGTGATTCCAGAAGGTCAGAGTGCAAAGTGCCCCTAACCCTTATACTTACACTTAACCAAGGTACCATGAGCAGCCATAGTTAATTGCATATATATGCACTATTGAGATCATATTTTAAGTATATGACTCTCTAAACTGTAGTTCTATGAAGCATATACGTGTTGATATATGTAAATTCCAAGAGAATATCTACTGTTTATTTTCCTTCAAAATCATCTCTTTGATGTATTCTACATCAAGAGAGTCTTAGTCGTTCTGCTACAAAACAGTTGTACAAAATCATTGTCACTGATCCCAGCAATGAAGTTTGATAATACCAAATTTGGCCACTAAACTTCACTATGTGAATAGTCACATAGCACAACCACCATTTCAATGCCATGCATTCACCTCGCTATTGAAGATAAAAGAAACTCAATATTGTACGCCGAAAAATAGTAGTCAAGACAAGATTACTTCACTGCAAGCCAGAAAAAAAGCTTACCGGAAAAACATTGTAGACAACCTGATGCTCAATGTCTAGGAGATCACCAGTCTCCAAGCATGATGGTCTGTGCTTTGGGAAGCTGACTCTCAGAAACTCCTCCAATTTGTGCGCATCTACCGTGTACCTATAGCCTCCATCTTCATTGAACCCGATCAGCACCACATTCACTTCCAACGGTACCAGAAAAGGAACCTGCACAACGCCTTGCAGAATTAACAATCGGAAAATCGTTTTCATAGCATTCACAAGCAAAAAAACTAGAGCGATCGTGCTTCACAAATTCTTTAAAAGTCATGGATTATTCATTACTGAGTACAAGGAGTACATAAATCAAGCACCTCCGCTCGGGTGTGGAGTATACGACGAACGTCGGATCGGACGCTATCACGGGCATCATGGAAGGCGCTGTGGTGCCACTGAGGGTGGCCCGGGTCTCTCCTGAATGCTTGAGGGGCCGACTCCGACGGTGTTGCGAGTAAACTCAAAGCAAGCAATAAAGCGACGGAGAATTTCGCATGTAACTTCATTGGCAACAGCTTCTCACTTGACGAGATTTCAGCTGCAAATGTCATTAGAATATATGAGAGGGTGATCGTGCCTTGGATAGGTCACCCGCTGAAGGGTCGCTGACTCTATACATACTGAGCGGAGATTGAAAATTGAGACGGTGTAAATACGGAGTCCCAGAATTACCCCTATAGATCGTCGCTAATTACCTTTCCTTGGAGTATGGAGTTCGACTGGGCCAATCCATAATCCTTGCCAACCGTACCTATACGGGCTCTATCATAAGACCAGGCCCAATCCTAGTGCTGCCTTTCTATGATGGGTCGGTCTTACCCAATGGGCAAAAAAAAAATTTCAAAACTAATTTTTTCATACAGGCAAATACCATTTTTAAATTTGTAAACCCTCTACAGTCTACACATCTGTGTTGGAAATTGGAATAGGCCTCCATGTTTTCCTGTTTCATTTTAAATCTAGTTTTTATTTCTTAAAATTTACTAAAAGAGTTGAGAATTGTGTAATTTCATTTTTGCTCTTTTTACAAATAGGTTTAAATCTGAGATTGTATCTTCAAATTCTCTTCCAACTATTCTTGCTCGTTTTCAAGAAATAAAGGGAGCAAGTGATGGACATAGATGATGCACACAGTTACTACGGCCTCCCCAAGGGTTGTGGTTTTTTTTTTTTCCTCTACGCAAAACAAGATCTACCTATAAGGAAATCTTCCACTATTTCCACAGAAGACTCTAAGGAACAGTCACATCTAAGTTGATGTGGATCAGAGCAGGAAAAATGATTTGTCGGACAGGGGTTTCATAAATCATAAAGATGAATGAACGGTGTGAAACTAAAGGATCGGATCCGAGAAACAATTACAAAAGCTTCAATTAGGGAGAGACAGCGTCATCACCTGATAACATTTTCAGCAGCTATAGAATATGAATAGGAGACCCGCAATTGAATCAGTTGATGGTTTATTCATCTTAGTAGCTCAACTTCTGGGTTGAGGAGCAAGGAAAAATTCACAACAAAATTAATGCATGTGTCACATACATAGACCTACAACTTGGACGAAGGTTTCTTCGAGCTCCGGCCAGCAATGAATTCCTGCATCCTCAGAAACTGCTCTTTGGTCATTCCATTGTAGTAGTCATGTGCCCTTTTCTGAAAAAAAGGGTAAATTTTTTTTACAGGATATAAGACCATGAAAATAGACAGACCATCAATAGCTATCAACTCATCATCAAATAAATTCTTCAAGTAAATCTTTTAAATCACCATTATATTCTCTGTCTGGAATTATTTGTATTCCCAAATTACTAACTGGACTTTCATATATTGACTTCAAAAACAGAGCAATCATGCAATAAATTCCTTTCTCTCTCTTCAAATGTCTGATCCACACACCATATGAGTCTAGCAATTGCTTCAACTAGATTAACAACGAAAAGTTAATGCAAACTGAAGATGTGTAGGAAATTGACCAACACACTTGCAGATGCTTCACCACGGAAGCTTGTTTTTCCCAGGAATTGAAAACTCGAGCTCCTTGAGAGCTTCCATTAGGCCACCAACACAATAAAACAACATCAACAAATACCAATAACAAATCTTAGCACCAAGTTGGCAATTCGACATGCAAGCTTGAGTATGTTTTGCCACAAAAATGAGATTTTCACACAACGGAGTAAATAAAGACTCGAGCGCCCCTCTAAAGCTCCTATTAAGCGTCCAATAAAATAAAACGACATCAACCAATAACAATAACCGGTCATAACCCCAAGGATTGCAGATGTGTAGTCATGAATGCCCGAAAAGGTAAATGAAGATTCAAGCTTTGTATAGACTATAGAGTCCAACACCAAGTGAAATTACAAAACAATGTTGAAACCATTGTCCCACATCAATTGGGTGTTGCGAGTGGTATATATGGGTCAAGCCTACTCCCTACATATGATTCGCCACCCCATGTGATGTGATGTAATGTAATTGGTGGGACTGGTAATCTTTGAATGCACACCCCATGTGATGTAATGTAACCTTGGTAGAACTAGTTTAGTAGTTTTTAATTGTATATATATCTTAAAACTTTTAGTTTTTAATTGTAAGGTACCTCGGGACTACCAACAATATCAGAATTTGTGGTTGGAATTCATGTTACCTACATGTGGCTGTGTACATTTAAAAGATATTTCGTTTAGCTGTTCTGCAACCACATGGCAGAGTAAATTTGCCGTATCGGAATTTTTTTTTCTTTTTTAAAAATAAGATTCGTCCTCAGTCGCATCTGGTGTGTTTTTCGGCGCACCCATGGAGCACCCGCATAAAAAATGTACCCAATGCGGGTGGGTACACGACCAATACTACAACACCATTTCTTCATAGGGAGGAACAAAACTGTGCAGACCCGATGTTTTCCCAAGAATCAAACGATCCAAAGCGATCAATATTATTGGTGTGTGTAGGAGTGGATTTACAATATGATATCGGAGGAATTCGATCCTATTTGACATAACTCTCCTCCACTTATTGGGTCTGACATAACCCAACTCACAAGTGGGGGAGTGTTAAAACCATTGTCCTACATCGCTTGGGTAACTTCCAACCGAGTGGTATATATGAGCCAAGTCCACTCCGTACCTACAACAAGGCATTTCTCAAAGCCTAGTGAGAACTGGGCTATGACTCATTAGTAGTTGGGCTTTGCTCAGTGAGTTTGTAGCTTCGGTCTTTAGTAGCTAGGCTTGGGAAAAACAAAGTCATGCGGGCACAATGTATTCTTGGAAAATGGACAACCCAAAACAGATAATGTTTTTGATGTGCATGAGAGTATGGATTTACAATAAACAATAATAAAACTTCTTATGATTTTTATGCTATGAGCAAATGATAAAGCCACAAAGGGTAACTGATAATATAGATAATTACCTTTTCTAGTGCGAGAGCACTGCCCAGATCCAGCTTCAGGCCATCATTAATAACTGACTTGTATCTCAACACCAAGTCTTGATTGTTTTTAATTATTGCCTCAGCAACTTCTCGGGCCTTTTTAAACAATTCGCCTTCTTCAACAACATGGTTCACCAAGCCCCATCTCTCAGCTTGCTCTGAAGTTATGGGCACAGCTGCTAGTGATGCTTCCCGAGCCTTGTTTGCTCCTATCATGCGCGAAAGCTTCTGGGAGAGACCCCAAGAAGGAAATATCCCAAACCTGTGAGGAAAATTTTGCCAAAACCTTTTAATAGAAAATCCAATTAAAGTCCAAACAGAATTTCTTAGCTTCTTCCATGACTAAAACAATACATCAAAAAAAAATACAAAATCACTTCTCTTGTTCAATTCGTTGATAAGATTTGTTAAACAAAAAAAAAAAAAAAACTCTGTATTCTTATCCAAAACATCATCAACGACAAATACACACAATTCAAAAATCACTGACATCGGCATACCATGAACAAATAGGAATTGGATTGTTTGTATTCTTAATTCTGTTTCTAGTTTTCTACAAAGAAGAGTATACGGTATTGATACCAAGCCATGCCTATTAAATAATGCACGCACATCAATAATACGTCAGCAACAACATTAAGATGCGGTGCTACTGAGAAAAGAAGGATTGGAATCCAAAAGCAAGAGAACTGACGCACTAACATTAAGCATGCATTTACTGTTTATATTTCAATTTATACTGAAAATTTCAGTTCTGCGATGTACAAACCTGGCGTGAGTGTCCAGGAATTTGGCGCCTTTAGAAACAACCAAGATGTCGCAAGCAAGCGCGATCTCGAACCCGGCCGTCACCGCGAAGCCATTAATTGCTCCGATTATTGGCTTTCTACACCGCTCCATCTGGATCACCACGTTAATCTCCTCGTCCTTCACGTTTCCTTTGAAAACACCCTCAGCGGCCGTCAAATCCACACCCGAACAGAACGCCCGACCCGATCCTGACAGAATTATCACCCGAACCGCCTCATCCATGTCTAGGCTCTTGAAGGCTCGGGCCAAGTTCTCTATCATCGCCTGGGTCAAGGAGTTGAGCGACTTAGGGCGATTGATCGTCACGGAAGCGATACCGTTTGGTTCCCGAGTCACGAGGATGAGGTTTTCTGGTTGGGATTTCGAATTCATTTCTAGCTAATCTTCGGATTGCGGGATTTGCTTGAAATTTACTTCTTGCAAAATCAAACGAGAATGAAAAGGAATCAAATTTGAACAACAATGAAAAAGAGTCAAAGGTGACGAGCGGTACTGAATATTTATAGAGGCAATCTGCATCGTTTTGCGTGATACGGATGTTTATCCAATTGTGTAAAATAAGGAGGGGTCACACCAGATGAAAAATTACTCAAATCTTAAATCCCTTATGAAAATGGAACCTTGGACTTCAAGGATATGGATATACAACTTGACCAATCAGACTACCTCTCATTCTCTATTAGCAAGAGTTATTGATTGAATGACAATCACATCTAATGTAAGGATTTTTCACTCATTAAGTCATGGGTTCAAAACTTACCCCTCCTCAAATCCATGTTTCAAAAAATATATATAAATGAAACGAAAAAGTAATTTACTCAAATTTAAAGTATTATTAATTAACGCCAACAACAAATGAAATGTCATTTTAGAAAGATAAATATGTTTATTTATTATTTTTTAAAAAAATTAAAATAAAATAGTTTAAGTACACCGGTTATTAGTCGATCTGGTGCAAAATATACTCAACCTATCCCCAACTGATGAACTATGGACCAGGTGGAAGAAAGAGTTGAATGTGAAAGTGACTTGGAAGTTGGAACAACCAACCCTACCCATGTTGATTTTGTCTCTATTGAGACCTCGTGAACAATTACATCATCTTAATTCAGTATAAAACAAAAATCATATAAAAATAAATAAATAATGGTCATTATTATTTATTTTATTATGCAAGTACTTTATCCTCCAATAAAATTCTTTCTACACTTCTGTAGACATATAATATAAGAAATTAGTTTTAAACAGATAATCTGGAAGTCTGTTTAACTCACCATTTTAAAATCCTCTTGATGTTAATTTCTCTCCTCCAATACTTACAAATTATATAGTCAGTTAAAAATAGTATGCAAATCAAGTGCTTTATTGAGTATGATAGAGGGAATTCAAACATTTTTTTAAAAGCTTGGCATGTGAAGCTTTTAATTTATGTCAGTACACCGTTACCCTTTTTTTTCACACATATAGGAGTCCAGTGTTTCAGATCCAACTACTACACCCAAAAGATGCGTTCGTAACAGTGGACCCTATTGTTGTTCACTTATAAGTTACAGAGGTCATATATATATATATATATATATATCAATTTTCATATGAGAGTCCAAAGTAAGAGTATAAAATAAGGGTCACTTTTTAACGGTGTGGATGAGTGAAATGATAAGTAGGGTACACTATTCTGAGTCTCACATGTTTCAAATAAATGGTGTACGGAAACATACACTCTTACTCTAAATCCTTATGTCAGAATTAATATATATATATCAATTTGTACTTTTTTATGTCATTTTATTAAAAAAATAAAGAAAATTACAACAAATGTTGTTTATGATGTTCAGGAGTATCGATCCCGATTCCCGTGAAACAAAACATATTATTGGGAACAATGGGCCAAAGTTCGATAGCTAACAAAGTGGGAGGCTCAAGCCCACAAGGAACCTTATATTGGGGCCAATCAGAAGTAAGCAAATAACTAAAATAACTTGCGTCTCAAGAAAGATAGGACTTTGCATAGAATGATAGAAGGAATAAAAGGAGAAAGTTTGTTTGAATAAAAAGGAAACAAAAGAGAGAAACTCGTGCAGCAACGAATGAATTACAAACATGACAAACTCAAAGAGGAGCACGAAAGGAAAAGGAGAATGAAGATTTTACAAAAAAAAAAACAAAAAACAGAAGACTTTTGTGGACTTGCCTTTGCTGCCATTTTTGTTGTCGTTGTCTCCTTTCATCTTGACCCATGTTAATGGCGCCTCTACGCCAAAGGTGCAGTCCAAGCCGCCATTGATTCGGTTCCCGAATGATAGACAGTATATTGTCTTCGTCTCTCATACTCGTCTTTCTTCATCTAAGCAAGCTACCAGATCTTTCTTTAATGGGTATTGCCCTAATGGTGCCTATCTTTGGGCCATTGGGCTTTAGTTATTTATTGGATCTTGCTATTAAGTGCTTGAGTTATGGGCTGGTTAGTATCTCTTTAATCAAGCCCATTATCATATTTAGCCCATATCAAAGTTTATTTCAAATGTTACTTTATATTGTCAAATCTTGTTATCGTTTGACAACAGTTGAAATCAGTTTGTGTATAAGGCTATTAGCCGTTTTACATGGTTCCTCAAGTAATTGAATACTCACTTCAAGCTTCTTCTACTTCTTCTTCCTCCTTCAATCTTATTTCATTGACACAACAACAAATAGCATTCAACTACAAATTATATCACCGAAGTAAATGGTAATTGCGTTATATATCATCCATAGGAAACGAGTTTAAAGGTAATTAAGGAAAATCTTACTCTTGCATGGTTGCATGGCGGCTTGAACAATGCATGTAATCTTTTTAGTAACCTAGGCTATGCATGGTTTCACCAACAATAAGAATACAATTGCACCGTAGTCAAGTTTTATAATAATATTTGTGGATGTTATTTCTGGTATTTGGGTATTATCTGCTATGGGAGTACCTATGCGGGTTTTTCTAACCTCCCCTCACGATATTATCTGAAAAATATTCTTATTTTTCAATCTCTCTCGCTACTAGAACCCATTATCTCTTTAGTTATGAAAAGTGAATACTACACATCTTATCATTTAGCCTGAGTGGTAAGATACTAAGATGCAGAGCTGTGAGATCTTTGTGATTGCTGACAAGAGAGTGTCGGTTCATGGGTCAATCACGGCTCAAAATATAGGGAAGACCCAACTGACAATAGTGGGTTTGTTTTTGAGAAAAGGAAGGTTTATGGTATTCAGGTATTGGTGTTTACCTGGGAAGAGCAAAAGGTGCCTACTACTGGACCATTTTTCCCAAGACTTACCTGGCTAGAACAATTGTGCCCCTAGGCTGGACCAACTGGAGTTATGATGGCAGCAGAAAGTAAGAAATTCTAATCTTCCTTACATTTAATTTTGTGATTTTGGTAAGATAATGGACAAAGTATTGTCACTTTTTACGCATGCATCAGACCTGATCATGGTTCTTTAATTTGTTCCTATTTTCTCTTGAAATGAACAAGAGCTAGAGAAACAAACCAGATTATTTCTGTGAAGTTCAATATTCAATTATATATATATATATATATAGTGTGTTTTATTAGAATTCAATGGTTTAGGAACTCATCAGTAAGTGGATATTTGCATGAAGATCACTGGCTAACGAGCGCAAAAGACCGACTAGTATGGCTCTTAATTGGTTTTATTAATTTCTAGTGCATATAATATAATATATTTAGGTTGGTACTTCATTAATTTCTAGTACATATAATTTGGCATTGCCAACGCATGCAAGAACACAGTACTATGCACCACCACCTATTCCCCCACCACCACCTATTCCTCCTCCTTTGCCTCCACCAGCTCCACCGCCAATGCCTCCACCAAAACCTCCTCCAGCACCACCACCTATTCCTCCACCCTTGCCTCCACCAGCTCCTCCGCCAATGCCACCTCCTGATCCTCCACCAAAACCACCTCCAGCTCCACCGCCAATGCCTCCTCCAGACCCACCACCTATTCCTCCACCAGAACCACCTCCAGCTCCACCACCTATGCCTCCACCTGAACCACCTCCAGCTCCGCCGCCTATTCCTCCACCAGCTCCACCTCCACCTCCACCTCCACCTCCAATGCCTCCACCAGAACCTCCTCCAGCACCACCACCTATTCCCCCACCCTTGCCTCCACCAGCTCCACCGCCAATGCCACCACCAGCTCCACCACCTATGCCTCCACCTGAACCACCTCCAGCTCCACCGCCTATTCCTCCACCTTTACCTCCACCAGCTCCACCTCCAATGCCTCCACCTGAACCACCTCCAGCTCCACCGCCTATTCCTCCACCTTTACCTCCACCAGCTCCACCTCCAATGCCTCCACCTGAACCACCTCCAGCTCCACCGCCTATTCCTCCACCTTTACCTCCACCAGCTCCACCTCCAATGCCTCCCCCAGAACCTCCTCCGGCACCACCACCTATTCCTCCACCCTTGCCTCCACCAGCTCCCCCGCCTATTCCCCCACCTTTTCCTCCACCAGCTCCACCGCCAATGCCTCCACCTTTGCCACCACCAGCTCCACCACCAAATCCTCCTCCAGCGCCACCTCCTATTCCTCCACCAGCTCCCCCGCCTATTCCCCCACCTTTTCCTCCACCTGCTCCACCGCCAATGCCTCCACCTTTTCCACCACCAGCTCCACCACCAAATCCTCCTCCAGCGCCACCTCCAGCTCCACCTCCTATTCCTCCACCAGCACCACCACCAAATCCTCCACCTTTTCCTCCTCCAGCTCCACCGCCTACACCTCCTCCTATTCCTCCACCTGCTCCACCTCCTATTCCTCCACCAGCACCACCACCAAATCCTCCACCTTTTCCTCCTCCAGCTCCACCGCCTACACCTCCTCCTATTCCTCCACCTGCTCCACCACCAAAGCCATGACCACCTCCTAACCCATGATCTTCCTCAAAAACCCCATTGGTCTCACTCAGCTTTCTAGACTCAGCTATCCCCACGACCAAAACACACATCAATGCAAGTACTACAACATACTTGGGAAGCTTCCCCATCACTCTTTGTTTTCTCTACTATAGCTAGCTTGATTATTTCTCTCTTTTGTTGTGAGATCATAGGCTACTAAAGAAACCCTATTTATAGCCCACGACTGCCACTTCTACGTACGTAAAAGTATCAATCAATGCATGCAGTTGAAGATTTGAATATTTGTTGATCTCATCATAAATACTCGTTCATCTAACTCTCTCTTGTCTCTGTCAATATATACAGATTTTGGCATGTAATTTAATTTGGACCAGATAAAAGCGAAACAACTCATATACATAAAATTCTTGCAATGGGTGAGGTAAGGGAGATGCAAAATATATACAGACTTTAATTAAACCGAACTGTATTTTAGATATTAATTAATTGAAATGGCAAAAAATTCAACGTGGGTTGAGCAAGGATGCATTATTGGCCGGTGAAACCATAATTGTGATCTCAAGTACTTCTCAACTACTATCCTCAAATATGTATCGTTCACCGTCTTACGTCTTAATTAATGCTTGTTCCTATTTGGTCTGACTAGGTACACATACATGTATCTATTGTATTCAATACCACTTACTAATATAATAAGCACATGATTTGGGGCCAACTTGTGTACACCTAATTAAATGCAGTTTTGCTAAGGACATCTAGGGGACACGGTTTGAAATATTTAGGCTACGTTTGGCGTACC
Source organism: Tripterygium wilfordii (assembly GCF_013401445.1). NCBI lineage: Eukaryota > Viridiplantae > Streptophyta > Magnoliopsida > Celastrales > Celastraceae > Tripterygium > Tripterygium wilfordii. The sequence continues at coordinate 13,097,659 of NC_052245.1, read as the reverse complement.
CAAAATATATAATCACAATTTGAATGAGAATTTTACTCCATCAATTGTTAATATAAGGTGCTTTTTGGTTTGAAAATATTTTATGTTTTCTGAGAATATTTTTTAAAAACTGTTTTCAATGTTTGCAGTGTGCATTTGTTTAAAAATGATGTTAACTATTTTTTAGAAAATGAAAATGAAAATAAGAATTTGTGTTTGGTTTGTATGACCTATGAATACCTATTAGCACATCCTAGATAATATGGGAAGGAAATATCCATAATAATTAATAACATGAGAAGTAATTACTACATAATATTTTAAAACAACATATTAATTTCAAAAAATCCATAATGCTATTTATGTCATATCATCGTGGCATGATGATAGTTATTTCATCAAACCATAGCACAAATATATATATATATATATATATTTATTTATTTATTTATTAACGAAGAGGGATTCTCAAATGCAGGATCCCACACTTTATTTAAAGTGCGGGATCCCACACTTTATTTAAAGTGCGGGATCCATCTAACACCATTCACGCGTGGGCCCCATCACATGTGGGGACCACACTTACACATAATGAATGGTGTTAGATGGATCCCTTATTTTAAATAAAGTGAGGGATCCCTCACTTGAGAATTTTCATATTAACGAATACCACTAATGTTATTTATGTGACATCATCATGGATTTTCCTCATTTTTTGATTATTTAGAGTACTCCTTCATTACAACATGTAAGTATTGTAAAGTCCAAGATCACTTGGAATAAGATTTTGATTGGCTTCGATATTGTATGCCAAACATGGTATTGATCTTGTACCAAAGTCGGCATCACAAGTAGATTGCATTGAAGATCTGAAAGAGAAAGAAGTTGAAGACAGACTGGCTATTGAGATGTCAATTTTATATCCTCTCACGGTTTAAAGAGAAATGTACAGATTTGGTATTAACTTCAGAGTTTGAGATGTGAGTTACTACTGATGACTTTGATGCCAAGGTGGACCCTTCACCATTTCAACCTACAAAACTCTCGTCTCACTTTTATGCTAACTAAGCCCTACCAAATTCATGGTGCCGACGCAATATCATCTTGTGTATCGCCCGGCTTAACTGACTAGTGATAATAAAAGAGACGACTTATCCAAAAATAGACATATATGTATATATATATATATATATTTATTGTCATCTTCATTAATTCGAAAACAATATAGGCTTACTATCGAATCCATAATATCAATGTATTTGCATAATGATCAGTTACTCTTATTTTAAGATTTTAACACCAAATAAAGGAACATATAGTTACATAGATGATGTAACTCCTTTTAATACCTGATATTCAATTTAACTAAAACCAGATAATTAGCTTAGCGAGCGGACCACTCCGGTCTCTGGTCCACAATGTGGGCTTTTAATCTGGGCTCGTACCAAAATTTAGGTGGGCTTTTAAGCTTTTCCCAATGTGGGCTTTTAATCTCGGCCCAGATCCGTCCTTTTTGATTCCAAGTAAAGATTTATTTATTTATTTATTTTGAAACAGGATAAGACTAGACCCCTTAATACAGAATGGGCTTTTTATTAAGCAAAGTTCATTTTTCTTAATATGTAACCAGTTGAGTATTCGTAAAAACTATTTCAAATATTGTTCTTATCTAATTGTTAATTTACTATGACCTTTAAATAAAGTTAAATGGGTTAGCTTTTCGAAGCAAGATAGCAAGTTGGACTCCGCTGAGGTTTTGTTTGCGTGGACACCATGACTATTTAAGGCCATGCAATGCATGAACAAAGTTTTCATATGGATACGATAGAGACAAATGGAGGAATTAAAAACTTCTTTGTCATATTTCCTTCTAATAGATGAAATGCAGATAAAGCGAAAACCACCATGAAAATGGAAAGTCCAAAGTTCGAAGATCGATGCTTTGCTTGGCAACTTGCATCCTTATCTCTAAGGAAGCCTAATTCGGAAGTTCAATGTTTTTAAACTCCAAGACAAACCAGTCAACTCAACTTGACTGGTGCCTCCACACACATCTTGATATTTTTTATAACAATACCCTTGTGATCACGTACTAATCTTTGGCCTACTTATCTTGTCGTCAAGTGAAAATTTTTCTGTGACACAACCCTAACGGTTTAAGTTTAGACTATATCAGATGTCTAAAAAATAAGCTTGTATGATGTCTTCTCGATTTTAATAATAATAAAAAAAATGTGGGCGCACCAGTTTCGCTGAATTAAATTGCATTAAATCCGTACACAGTGAATGGCCTTGCAGCAGAAATAAAGCCCAAGGCCTATTTTCTTTGGGCCTTTAGAGGGTACAGGGAATGAGAGTCAAACCTTTGATGTGCTTCCTTTCAGGATTAGATTTGGCAAGGAACAGCCTTCCAGCAGCAGCCAGATATGCTACGCACAAAAAATTATACATCTATACATATATACGCACGCACGCACGCACAGAGATTCTTAAGAGGAAAGAAAAATGCAAGTCAATCAAACAGTGAACGCAGAAATTGCTAGTTTCACAATCGTTTTGCGATGGAAGCAGCATCTACAATAATCTCTAATGACCAACTGTTGTCAGGCCACAGTTGCATCAGTAATGCCAACATGACTGGAATGAAAATCTTCGATATCCAAAGGGTTCAACAAAGCCAATCAATCAGTTGCTTGGATGAACCACTACAGTCTTCAATAGCTACGCAGTAACGAACAGTTAAGAGTTATAAAAACTACAAACTTGCAAGCAGAATCCCCCAGCAGCAATGTCCAAAATATATTAAAAGGCATTCCTAGATAGATGTTAAAATGCCGAAAGCAAGGTTAACAAAGAGACCATACTTTATTACAGAATACATGATGAATGCCGAGAGAAACGTATAAGTAGATTATCAGAATGTCGTTGTTACACTAGTATCAAACAACCAGAACGAAACAGTCAGATATATCACACACACACAAAACATAAACTGACCAGCAGGCACTTATGTTAGAATTGTCGCAGAAACTTCAAACTTACGAAGATATGGTGTAGTATATATTTATGTAGGCCAAAAACAGATGCTTACAGTGGGAAAAGTTACAAGTCAATCCAGCAAGCAGCCAACAATTGCAGCCACTTTACTCCGTGGAAATTTCTACAACAATGTAGTATCCAACTTAGTTCTTCTCAGCCGCCATTGCATCAGTATTGCTAACAAACAAGACAAGCGAAGGAAGATTTTAAGGCTTGTCCATGGTGAAAACAGTCGATGATTTCCGTGGTACAAGTAGGAAGGTGATATTAATTGTATCCACCCAAAAAAAGGCATTCCCTTATGGACAAAATCTACAATGCCCTGTGGAAAATCGGGTAGATGTTGTGCAATATGTAGACCTTGTAACAAACTTTTGGAAGATTCATCAGGGTACCAGCCAACTACCTTGGGTTGAATTCTGAGAGACGACTTAGCTTGGTAAAATTAAACTTTCGCTAAGCTGTGTCTATGCTCTTTGACCCTCCTCGAGACATAGGAAGTTCGAGGATAACTAAGAAATAGCATCTCTCGGACTCTCTAATGCATTGAACGTCACCATTCATGAGCCTTAAAATTTTCCTGCACATACTCAACCCTAAGCCTTCTTGAGTCATCCATTGGCTGCTATGAAACATGTCTTGAACCAACTGTGGAGGAAGACCTTCACCAGGGCATACCATCCTTAAAAAGACATTAACACTAGTCAATGAAGCAATCAAAGTAACAAGAGTCAAGTCATCAACAAAGTGAGGGAAAAGAAGGCTTTCTGCCCAGTCAAAGGGGGATCAAGTCATCAACAAGAGAAATTACGTTTAATTCCCAACTTCAGAATCATATTTTTCTCTGGAGGCTCTGATCAGCCTTCTTCAACCATCTTAAACATCACTTGGCAAAGTTACTAGCAAATCAAAATGTTGATGTCAGTCCATATTGGGATGCAAATTAAATTATTCAGATTTTATCATGGTACCCAATGCTTAATCCAAATTCCAAACCAAACTCCTGGTTGAGCATTATAACCGAAGCTCAAACTAGCACACCAAAAAGGAAGTTTCCCTCTCTAGGTTGGGATAAATCACAATTTTTGGTTTCAATTCTAACTCCTAGTTACTCTTGTCTGAGCATATAAATCAAAGATAGCTTCAATCATATTTTTATTTTAGGTCACTACTGCTGAAACTTTGGCAACTTGATACAATTTCAAACACAACATGTACAAAAATTTAACAAATCGAGGGAAGAAACCTGCTCTACCTCATTCCATCGCATATAGAGATGATCAACACAAATCATTTTCTCACATAGTTAGAAAGATAATTGATCCGATCTAAACATCCGATGCAAGTGAACCCTTACTATATGAGACTCTGAGTTTGGGCCAATCAGTGGAAACATTATGCAGCTTTCAAAGAGGGAACTAAGCGAAACTAGTTTCTTCCATTCAGATTGGCAGAACAAAAGGATATAATCAAAACACGTGACCCTGGAATGTCTTAAAAACGGTGGTGTACACATGATTTTAAGAATATTTTAGACAACTCCATAAACAATTCACTAGAAAGAAAAACAACAATGATCTACACTTTATCTTATCAACTTAATCAACAGAATATGCTATTACTTATTACTGCAAGAGGATTGTGACAGTAAAATACCTGAATTCAGTGTGCACAAGAGTCAGCCCAGGAGAGGTTTGCTTCAATGTTGGACAAACATGAATCTCTACCCAACCCTCGGGTGTCGGAGCATACCGCACCATATTTAACAAAAAATCAGCCAAAACCTGTTGAGTTCTTACTTGATCACCATAAACAGCTAGAGTTTTGACTTCCTCTGGAATATTACGAATTAATTGTAGACCTCGTTCCCTTAGCAAGATCATCACTTGGCTAACAACAGCATTTATGACACTCTCAAGTAGGAATTCAGACTTCTCAAGCTCCAGTGAACTAATACATGGTATTTCATCAGAAATATTTAAGTCAGGTGCATAAATGGAAGTACATGAAGTTATTTTCAAAGCAAAGCTATCAAATGGAAATCAAAGGTCAGAGTAAAAATAAAGCAGCACTTGATATCGATTCATGGCTGGCATCTCCAAAACAGGTTATTATTTAAATAGCAACAAAATGTTAGGGTAGTACATAATTTATATTTTTCATATACACTGAATAACTACGCATGATAAAATTAACCCTACGCCACAACAATAATAAGATCCATCAAAACACTCACCCATCGTCAATGCTCTGGAGATCAACATCCTGAATAATTTTCAACATCTGCTTCTCACAAGCAGTACTACTCTCAAGCAACTGCTTTTGATCTTCAGTCAACTTCGTAGCCATCAAAAGTGAACTAGTAAAGCATATGCCACTTAAAGGATTTTTTATTTCCTGGCAAATGTAAGCCAACTCTTTCGTCCTTGCAAAGCGTTTTTTCTCTTGTTGCTTCTGGACTCTCAGAGCTTGCTGCAACTCGGGACTTGCAATTTGCAAGAAACAGAATGCTCCAATAATCGCCCCTTCCATATTGACCCTTTTATTTGCAGTCAGGAGAGATTGCACAAATTTTCCATTACGGTCAAAGAAAGAAAAGTCATTCATATCTGTATCCTGCCCTCCAATTGCACTGTGCAAGATAATCATGAATTTTGTCAAAGCATCTGAACCTTTGAGCCGACAGCAACTTCCAAAAACCTCCCCAACCAACATCTTCCCGATGATTTCGTCTCTGGTCCATCCTGTGAGCTTTTCCATTGCAGTGTTCCATTCCAAGCAACATGTATTTTCGTCACAAGTAAATATTGGAGGTATCAAAGGGTTTGGGCTATGAACTATAGCCTTGTAATCACCTTGAATGTTGATGAATTTGTCCATCACGATTTTTTGACCAGTAACATCCTGGCCGACAAAGCAAACTCCAACAATATTGTTCGTGTAATCCTTGCTAGTGCAAGCATTGACCACCACATAAACAGCCTTGTTACCATTTTCTGAACCAAATGTCCGCAATTTTATCTCTACATTCTTATCTTCTTCACCTGCATTAGTTGAATTAGGTAATAAACACTGACAACGCCACCAAAAATTAACAAACAAACGGAGCAATTGTTAAGTTCTTTTGCTATGAGGACGACCCCTTTGGCTACTGAACCAGCATTACTAGTTGGTCCCCAGTCCCTAACTTCTCTGTTTGATGGTAACAATGTAACATGATCAGCGCCAAGTAAAAATTGCTTCCACATACTAAGGCACACAACACATTGAAAATCTTGTTTTTTCGTGGCATGGATGAGCTTTCCATTGCATAGTATTTCAGAAGTCCAAAAATAGGTCTTGCTTAAGTTTCCACTGACCCGTTTGCAGTACTGAACTTTTTAGCATACATGATAATGTGATATACCCATTTTTGTTTGATGACAAATTCATGCCAACAAATGCAGATGGTGTTCAAATAAAAGGAATTCCACACGATGTGAAAACACACCAAACAATCATATTTTCAACTGACAGAAGGCATACAATGAGATGTGATTACCTCTTAAAGCACGGGAAAGCAATTTGTCAACAGCCTCTTGGTATTCCTTGTACACAAGATCATGAACCAAGGATTTTCCCATAGCTTCCTCTATTGAGAGCCCCGTCAACTCAGCAGTCTTTGCATTCCACCCATTTACACAGCCATCAGTATCTACGGCAAAGATAGGTGCAGTGGCAGTCTCTATCAACCTCACCATTTCTCTAGCCACCGAGCTGAGCTCATCCATTCCTTGCAACTCCTGCTCCCCAACCTGGGGTTGTACAACAGCCTTGGAATTGCTAGCTTCAGCATTCTTAAATGAGTCTCGCAAAATCAGCTGCAAAGAGTGGATGGCGTCCATTTCTCCATTCTCCCATGGCAAACTCCTGCTCTTTACCACTTCCAAGAAAGCTTTGAACGAAGAACGGGGATGCATTCTCTGTCCATCATCCTTGTCCTCAGGATGATGCTTTGCACCACCCCATTTAATCTCTTTTGCTGTATGTGATCGGAACCAGAAAAGAAAATCCCTATTAGTAATATAAGCAACAGCCATACCACAAACGGCATCACCAAGCAAGGCTGCCCCGGGGTAACCTGCATCAGCCAAACTATCTGTACTTAAACCCGTTGAATCTCCATGAAAATCCAACAACCACCCCACAATATCCTTTATCTGAGCCTCAGTCGGGGTCACTCCTAATGGGTAATAATTGCCTTGGTAATGAAGTGCCGCCCCATCACATTTCACAAGGTCCATTATGCTGGGGCTTTGAGTAACAATGCCAGTCGGTGAGTCACGAAGAAGCATATCACACAAGAGCGTCCGAGTTTTCAAAACATGTTTCTCCATCAACTGTGCCGCCAATTGCAGTTCCATGTTCAGTTGGAGTCCAAATGCCTGCATTAGAAACTCACAAGCATAGCGAAGAGGAAACGGAATGCATCTAGCAGAGGTGTGGTGGCAAACCACTAAACCCCAAAGCCTCGTTGTATTTCTTCCACCAATAACTTCCTCATCATTTCCATTGATTACAACTGCCATGGCTAATGATGCCATTGACCCCATATTCTCCATATATTGAGCATGACAACCATGAGGAGCACGCAGCGTTGAGCCAACCAAACACAGAGGCTGCATAAGTCCATCATCCTGAATTACACGAACAGGCAAGGCATGGCAATCCACAATTGTTCTCACTCTGTTCTGCTTGAACAAGAACCTTGATGCCTGAGGAATATCTGTCGCTGGATAATGCAGCCCAATATAAGGCTCCAAGTCAGGCCTCTTGCTCTCAGCCACAACCTCACCGTGCTCATCTTCATGAAACTTATACACCATAACCCTATCGTAGCCAGTAAGATCCCTGACACTCTCCACAACAGTATCACAGAGAAGCTTAATATCACCGCCTTGAAGTGACTGTAACTGCGAAATAGCAAGAACCGCTAGCTTCTGTGACTGTACAGCCCCTGCAATTGACAAAGCAGGGTCCTCTGTACCAATATAAGGCTCCAAATCAATCACGATTCCCACATCTATCCTATGCAGAATTGCATAAAAGGGTTTGCCGGAATTCTTGGAGTGAATCCAAATCGGGTTCAGTAAAGTAATTTCTCGAGCACCAAATGCTTTCTCTAGCAAAATCCCGCAGGAAGGCGTGAAGAGGCTGCGCACATCTGTGCCAATTGTGAGAATCTCGGGTTTTTCGAGCGTGGGGACTGACTGGGGAGTTAAACCGAGCATCTCGCGAGCGTTCTCGCTGTAGGCAATAACTCGAAAAGTTGGTTCATCTACGGCAATCATACAGCCAAACGGTTGGATATGGCCGCCACGTTGAATTTTCGAGAGGTAACCGGTGATTTCCTGCTCTGGCACGGATTGGTTGGTGGTTCTGACCGACTGTGAGTAATCGAACGACTTACCCGACTCGCCGGACTGCTCGAAAACAGCGTGGAGCCGTGCATCCATCGTGTACTGAGCAATAGCCTTGCTCATTGATTCGGTCGTATTCACCGTTTGGTGGTGCGAATGTGCTGCTCTGCTACTTGAAGCCATTGATTTTACTGGATCTGTCCTTCTGTGATGCTTCTCTTGATTAACATGGAGTGAAGAGTTCGAAGACGAAATGAAGAACTCTCACCATCAGGCTTGGCTTTGAATTTGATCACAAAATGGGGGGCCACAATTAAATAATTGCCATGAGAATAAACTGTAGCAAATACTGAGGGCCTGATAGCCCTCGCCCCTCAGGAATTGGAAGAGCCTGTGAAGGAAAAAGTTTGGTTGATTTGACAGATTTTCTGTTATTTTTCCTTTCAGTGAAAGGAAAGCGACTCTTTTCTACTTTAATTTTCTGGTTGTTCCTAAGCGTTTTCCTTCTCATTTTCTGACCCGAAATACTTGTGGATGGAAATGGAGCGAAAAGAAAATAGGTCCATGTGACTGGAGAACGGTGGGCCTCTATGCCCTATGTGGGATTGGACTGAATCTTTTCTCTTGAGTTATGAGTAATTGAGTGGTGGAACCATTAAATATAGTTTATTTATTATTATTTTTTTGAAATAAGAGGGAATTTAAATTGTGATTTTATGATATATATCATCCTTATCACTTTAACTAGATGACTCCGGTGTCATTTATTTTAATCAATCACACAACAAATTAGTAAACCTTTTTATGACACAACAAATTAGTAAACCTTTTTTTCAATTTTAATGTCTTAAATTAAGATTGTTTAATCTTTATATTTATACAAATGAGAGGTGATTCACTTGACAATCAATTGAGTTAGATATATATGTGCTCAAAATTCAATTCCAATAAAAAACATATTTCTTATTGATATTTCAAAAAAAAAACTGTATATTTATCCCATCTTCACACAGTATTTGACCATTTGTAAGTAGAGAAACGGGAAAACATCAACACTGGGGCACGGTACAGAGAAACAGATTTCTTGAATAATGAGAAACAATGGTTTGGATTCCGGTTTCAAGTTTTTCAGTTCTCAGGAAGTAGAGAGAGACAATGCTACCTTAATCTCTGGATAATAAACAGTTTGCTTCGCTCAAAATTGCAGGAAATTCTATTATTTTTCATGTAAAAACAGAAGCTTAAAGCTCTTGGAATGCAAATCTCTGAATGACTGGGAGTCCATTTTTTCAAGAACTCTGGATAAAAGTTACAAATGGTGGGTGATGAGCAAGAAGTGTGCCAATAGCAGTACAAACGATAATCTAACAACTGAACAACAGAGCGTAGACTAAGAAATTTAGAAAAGAAAAAAAAAAAAAAAAGTGATAGTCGACAACAGAAATAAGCACTGGACCTGCCATCAAAGATCTTCTCACTTTGTGTAGAGAACATCTTCCCATGGGTGACGATATAGTGGTTGTTTCAGCCTCTTTTGGTCAAAGGTATGCCTGAGATGAACCAAAAAAAAATAGTTAAGAGGCAAATACGTGTGTATAAAATAATTGTAATGAACATAGGGTTCTCTTTCTTTCACTTTATCACTAGACTGTAGTAACCACTAACCAACAGAGACGTAAAACAAGACATGTCAAAACAGGTCAAATCTTCGTGAGATATATAGTACGATGTATTACTGCGATGGGAGCCAACTTTTACTAAACAGGCAGATAGTACTTAGTAGGGTTCAAATGCCTGATCGTCACATGAATCAATAACGTGGTCTTATTTGTTGCCTATTAAGAAAAAAAATGCAAAAGAATGGGAAAGTAAAGGTTGATAGGAATCCGACTCACCCAATCAAACCAATGGAGCGTGCCAAGACAAAAAGCCCATTCAGATAGCCAATCTCTACAATCTCATCAATCTCTTGCTTGGTGAACATTCCACTGCCGGCAAGAAGATCTAAGAACAGGGACCCAATTGCACCATCGACATTCATGACCAGGTTATTCGCCTTTGAGAGAGTATAGGTTTCGACCTGAACGGCATATTCCATGTACTTCACAGAAGGAAAATGTGTCCGTGCAAACCGCTGCAGCAATTCTACTCTCTTATCTCTGTTGTCGCCTCTCTTGATCCTTTTCCCAGGACACAAACAAGTTTATCAATACTTCAATATTTGTGAAAGTGGCAAGTAAAAACATAATGTTGCAAAAAAGGGGGAAACATACGACAGACAGGAGATTCCTCGTACCTATGTCCAATTCCTGGCACACGAATGCCTTTTTTCTTCATGCTTTCAACAAATTCATATGGTGTAAGGCCCTGACAATACACAACAAAGAAATAAACTCAGAATCTAACCAGCAGAGCTTTCTCAAATACGCTGAATATGACCATAAAGCTCACCTTGTCATAAGCATCCTTGAAGTATCTAGCCGCGTCATCAATGGCACCTCCAAATCGGGGACCAATTGTAAGCAAACCTGCTCCGGAGCTCATAATTCAGTATTCATATTGCATATTAAGACCTACTTCACTCAACAGCTTACAAATAACCTAAGAGAACTATATAATGTATGCCACTATATTTACCTGAAACAAGACTGGAAACCAAGTCCTTTCCTGCTCTCGCTGTTACAATAGTGTTGTGGGCACCAGAGACACAAGGACCGTGGTCCGCACATAACATGATGCATATCTGGCCAAAATCATATGAATATAATGAATGGAAAAGAAAAGAGCCAGAGAGGAGATAAGCAGCAAACAGAAGGAGCAAAAAAAAAATATATGAGAATTCTACCTCAATAAAATGGGTACAGTAGCGAGGAAGGCTGCGCTTGAACCATAAAAGAGAAATTACATCACCCACACCAAAGCCCTTTTCAATAATGGAAGACATTGGCACACCACCATAACAAGGTTCCTCACCTGCAAATTTGGTTGCAATAAATCGGACACCAGACACAATTTGCAGTAACTCAGACACCACAAACTAATAGAACAAAAAATTGGTTCAAATCTTACCTCTGTCATCAGAGATGGTTGAGATGATATGAGTAGGAGCCCGAACTTTTCCACTCTTAATTGCAATATTAAGATCCTCAGGGATTTGAGGAGGTGTAACTTCCTTTACAGGTGTAATTTTCCCTTCTTCAACCTAAGAGAAATCCAACAAGAACATTAGTGAAGCGGATTGGAGCACTTATATAAATAATTATCTTCTGTCTCTCTCCTTTCTTCTCTTTTTCTCTTTCATTTCTTTTCTTTTTAAAAATCTTGGGCGCTTGCAAAATGTTAAATATAGAGGGCAAGAAGGTCAGGTATGCAGATCTAACAATTTTGTCAAATGTTTCCTTGATTGCCAATTCAAAAGCTTCATATGAAGTGGGAACAACAGCTCCAGCATCCCTTAGAGCCTGATTCTTTGCTTGTGCAGACTCCATCTCACCACCACTTTTGGCCCCCTGTTTTTCAGATAATATAGGAAATTAGGGCTGTGATCCCTTGTAATTAAGAAGATTGTTGACTCATAATTATTTACGTTAGACCAAGATGATAATCTTTTCAGAGATAAGAACTTACAGCATGACCAAACTGTACTTCTGATTTGAAGAGACGTGCACAGGTGCCGCTTACCCAAGCAACCACTGGTTTGGTCACTTTTCCTTGTTTCAATGCCTCAACCAGGGAATACTCATCTCTTCCACCAAGTTCCCCAAGTACAACAATCATCTTAACCTGAATTAGACCAGAAATCAGGTCAGAACAAAAAATGGAAACAAAAGAAAACAGAAACAATTAAAAAAACTGGCCAAGTAGAAGTTATATAAACTGTCTTTCTGAATAGGGAAGTTTAAAAACACATAAATACAATATATACAATATTTATCCAAAAAAAAAGGTTATTTCCTTATGGTCATTTGGAAAACTAATTTTGCTATAGTCCATGCTTCATAGTTTATACTATTTATCAAATGATTCTTTCGTCAAAAAAGAGAGAAGTCTGATACAAAGTGTTAAGATTTGTTACTTTGTCATTCAACCCAATAAGTTAACTAGTTGGGTTGGGACATTTTACATTATTTATATCTATTTTTAATACTCCCCTCATGTGTGGGCTGGGCAATCCGACAGCCCAACACATACACAACAAACGAGGCCCAACCCTAGGGGTTCTCACAAAAGCCCACACTTGGGGCAACAACAAATGGGGGTTTATAATGCGGAAGCTGAGGTTTGAATTCAAGACCTTTCGCTACGATACCATTTTAAGATGAGTTAGTTTGCCATTCAACCCAATAAATTAACTTGTTGGGTAGAGGATTTTCACATCATTTGTATATATTCTAACAACTAGTGCAAGGCAATTGCATTCAGAGTAGAAGTGTAAGCAATAATACACCTGCGGGATGTTGTTAAACCGCAGAACATGATCAGATAGAGTGGAGCCAGGGAAAACATCTCCTCCAATTGCAATGCCTGCAGAAGTTCCAAAAGTTACTCCAAAACTATGTACCAACTAAAATCAGATGCATAAAGGACCATGATAAAGTGAAAAAAGAGTATGGGATACCTTCATAAATTCCATCAGTCACACGGGCAATAGTATTGTATAATTCATTTGACATGCCACCCTGAAATTTTAAAAAGAAAAAAACGAGCAATAGATGTCAGAAGAATTGCATTTGGCGCCCATCCTAGATTACCCTTCTACAATGGCATCGCCAACAAAGAAAGGATTTTTATCTCAGCCCATCAAATTGCAGAACAAAAATATAATTTGTGACTGATACTTGTCAAAATCATTTGTATATGAGATACAGGACACTTTAAAACAACAAAAGGAAAAAAGTGCTTTGACAAGGACACTCCATAGCAAAATTTCGAAATCCCGTTGGTCATCAAAAGAAACAGATATTTCTTCAGTTCATTTCACATCAAATTTGTGAAAAAAAAAACTTACTTTGTCAGAATTAATTACTCAATTAGTGATTAAAAACTTAAAAAAATAAACAAAAATTAAAATCACACTCTGGTGAGCTAACTACCATGCACCACGTGACACATGTAAACCTCCTATTATGGTCTTCTTCCCTCTAGTGGTAGCTGCAGTCACACTTTCTCTAATTTATTTAAACCTCCCCTTAAACTTTTCCACATTTGCGGCTTCATTTTCTCTGTCTCTCTCTCTACGTGGCCAATACATACGAGGTAAGGTTTCATGTCTTTTCTTGTTTCCTCTTCTTTGAAGAGGATATTGATGAAAAAGAATAATATTTCAATCACAAATAGGATTTTTTTAGGGTACTAAATAAATAACGTCTGCAAGGGCAAAACATGTGTATAAAGAAGAAGGGATTGTAGCACATACAGATTTGGAGACAAAGCCAACAGATCCAGGCCTGTAAAGCTTGCACTGAATTATGTTATCAATTGTGCCAGCAGTGTCACCTATCTTAAAAGCTCCAGCTTGTATGCCCCCAACAGTAGCAGGGCCAATAACAACCTTAAAACACCATCAGCCATAAAATTAATATATACTTATATAGGTAGAAATGACAGTTATTAAATCTGGAAGATTGTTTGCTTGAAAGCATCAGCAGTAATGGCTGAATGCTCCAAATTTAATTTCTTTAGAATGACAGCACCAGTTTTTTCACCTTATTGTTTGCCTTTGCATATGCAATCAACTGCTTGGTGTCTGACTCAGGTACACCTTCAGCTATTATCGCCACAACTCGAATGGTTGGCTGTTTCAAAGCCGACATTGATGAGGCAGCAGCGCTGCAAAAAGATTAACATATCATTGTTATGCAGCACAATTAAAGAGCCCTATACTCGAGATTGGAAGGAATAGAGAGGAAAACTTGCCTTCTAAATGATGCGAAGTTTATGAATACATCTGCAGTTGGATGAGTAGCACAAGCCGCTTCAACGCTGCCAAAAGTTTGCAAATGGTAGTTAGAAAATTTAAAGTGAAAAAAGGGCAAATTATCTGACAAACCCGACAACAAAGTTTTTTGGCTTGTAATAGCAATCAACAAAACATAAAGTGCTTAAATATCTTGTTTTAGTTGAATAAGCAGTCAGCATTCTCCAACTTCTTGAATTGAAGGTGAGCAACAAGCTGCCACTATGCTGGTTTACAGCTTATGAGCTCAGTTAACGAAGGCCTAAATCATATGCAACAATTTATCACCAAAACACCAGTGTGGGAATCAATATGTTTCCCCATAACATGTCATCATTACAGTCCAGTTCACCAAATCAAAGAGAATTACATTTGTTTGGCAGATCAAAAGGTTATCTTCTCAAAATTCCATAATAACATGGAAACAGTTATTCAAAACTAGAACAGGGGCAAGAAAACACGGCTTACGTTGAGTGAACGGGGATAGCGATTTCTTCTTGACCGAAAAAGAGTTTCTGAAATCCCTCGGATCCAGGATTGATGATTCCGGCAACAGATGGTGTCTCCCTTCCTAGAAATAAAAGTAAATCAGCTGTCAGAGTTTGAACCCTTATTCTGCATGTCAGCAATATAATTCAAGCACCTAACAAGATCTGGTCACTTCAAATTCTAACAAAAGCAAATGGAAGGGACAATAAACACACCACAGAGGAAGTCAAAGTCGAGCATCCGTTGAATGGGAAGCTGCTTGTAGTTGTAGAACAAAGCCTGTGTGGTTTTAGAGAATAGTTGTCCAGTTGCCATGGCGCAGTAACCTCAAGAGACCTGTCAACCAACAGAATATTGTTTACCACTACTTCCGCAACTGCAAGTAAAGAAGATCATACGGTTGTTCCACACAGCATGTCTTTAAATAACCAGTTTATCACTTCAATAGACTTGATTGACAGTCAACGCAAGCATCGATCAGTCTTCAAATATACAAACAATACAGAAACTAGTCACAGGATTATTGAAAATCCTAAAACTCTTACAGCTTTACGTAACTAACGAGATTATCACTGTTCGATTCTATTCAAGAACAACAAATTAGCTAAAACAGAGCAGATCTGTCTTGTTAACGAAGATCAGACGTTGCAACGAACAATTGACAAGATTAGAAGGAAAATAAATGCTTGTAACTAACGCTTCCAACCACAACAACTAACCCACGCCTAACTTGAAGCTAAAGCATACCAGATCCTACTGATTAAAGAACATAGCCTAAATGCAAGCAATGTAGTTAGTTAGAGATAACCAATGAACAGGTTGAGTAATCACAAACGGTAACAACAACACTAGATCCCTCGCGGATATAAATCCGGACTCGCCATAAGCTTCCAAAAGTGAAATTCACCAAACAACGGAACAAAGCATAACATCGCCTCGAATGTATGGAACGCACAACAGCAAGAGCCAACGATTCGAATCCAACTTCGGATCCGACATCGGAATTTAGAGAGAGAATTACTTGATAATTATAGAACGGTCAAGGCGAGAAAGACATGAAACCTTACCTCGTCTGTTTCGGCCGTGGAGACAGGGAGAGAGGATATGAAGCTGCAAATGTGGAGAAAGTAAAAGAGGGAAGAGGTTTAAATAGATTAGAGTGTGAGTGCAGGCGTGCAGCTACCGCTAGAGGGGGAAGACCAGAAGAGGAGGGTGAGGTGTGCACGTGGCGCATGGTAGTTAGTTCAACACAGTGTGATTTTAATTTTTGATTTTTTTCAAAGGTTTTTAATTGAGTAATTAATTCTAAGGGCAATTGCAATGGTGCCCTATTTGTTGGATCAATAAAAATGTTGGTATGGTCCCACCTCTATTACACAAAAAGTCAAGTCAACCGCGTCTCCCAATACAATCGCATCATCAAAACACAAATTTCTATACATTATTCCTTCCCACCCAACATGGACGCCAACAACATTTCATGCCTCCATGTTATCCTAACAAAACTACACCAAAACACACAATCTCAATACAGCCGCATCACTAAAACACGTATTTCAATACAATCATATCAGCAAAACATATTTTCCAATACAATCACATTAACAAAATACAACATCTTTGTCGGCCCAACAACAATTTAACGTTACAAGTGCCCTCATAAAATAATGTTAACTTTTATCGGTCAGATGATAGTTTGTTGCACCGAGTTAAGAAGGAAGTGACCGTTATAATGTGATTCCTATTTGGTGGTATGATACGATATGTTCATACATCCAAAAATGAATGAACCCTGATAGAAAAACATTATTAATATGCTTTGTATCACCGTACCAACATCATCATTGTGATTATTAAAATGCGGTCTAAACATTTTCTTTCAATGCATTATACATATATCTAATTCTTTGTTTTTTTTTCCCTTGTTCTTGTAGCCTGCTTGAGTAGACTACTTCAAAATGGTTGGTGATTAGCTGCCATAGAAGACTTTTATTGATTAAATAACCAATTTCTTGTTTTTTCAGTCAGTTTTGTTTTGTGATGGTGAGTCCGTCTGATGCAGATAGTTACGATTTCTTTATTCCTCAGTTTTAAATTTGATATTTCAAAGTCAAAATTCAAAACTTTAGTTAACCTTAACCAAACTTTTTTTTATTACACGGAAAGATGATAGAGAAGTTAAAACTCGAGACCTCTATAAAATATTATATATGTGAATGTCATATCAACAACTACTCGTGATTCTCAAAACCTTAACCAAACTTTAATTCGGTTCATATTTTTCTTTAGGGTGACCCCAAAAAATAGGAGGAAAAAAAAATGCAATTGGGCCATTCAAATGCAAAAAGCGTTGGATAACAGCCATACAGTTGGTCTTATTAACATAACTTTTCTGTCATTTCTTGTTGCCAGGTAGCATTACTAACTAGCAGCCGTATTTTGATTGACCCATCGCTGTTGGTTTTTGATTTGGACCAGACCAATAATATGCCATGATTTTCACATGTTCGAATAGATTTATGTGGATTTTTTTTATTAGTAATTGAGTTTATTCTACTCTTTTATACTTTTAGTCTGTCAGTATAATTGAAAATCGATATGATTAAAGTATCAAACTTTAAATATTTTCGTAATTAATTTAATGGAGCTAGTTTATCATTTATGATGAACTTAAGTACTCAGTAAATCTATGCATGTGATCATTGAATGAGATGCAAGCAATGTTATTTACAATTATATTTGGAAAAAACAAAACTAATTTATAACCGTCAAAAAAATAAATTAATTTATAAGATGTATGATATTGGATTATACTTCTAAAGTTTACAATAACTTATACTTGATAATTTCACCATCGTGTTTTCGAAATAATTAATTTAATGGAGCTAGTTTATCATTTATGATGAACTTAAGTACTCAGTAAATCTATGCATGTGATCATTGAATGAGATGCAAGCAATGTTATTTACAATTATATTTGGAAAAAATAAAACTAATTTATAACCGTCAAAAAAATAAATTAATTTATAAGATGTATGATATTGGATTATACTTCTAAAGTTTACAAAAACTTATACTTGATAATTTCACCATACGTTAACGTGTTTTCGAAATAAACTCGTTATTAGAGCTTATATTTTTTTTGACGTATACGTTAATATATATAGTGCATTTGGTAAAACAATCTAGGTTAGCATGATGGATTTACCCAATACACATCCAAAGAGTAGTACTTTCTGGTACCATTTAAAAAAGAGTAGGGCATAGTTGAACATATCTATGCCACCAAGTGTAGTTTGTTCTGTTTAGGAAAATATATACATATTCATATATTTGGAACTGGATGAGTCGCATACAAAGTCTTGATTGATTGTTGTTTGTTTTTGCCTTATTTTTATTTAAATTGTTGCAACATTTAATGACAAATCAAAAAATAAGACGGCTTAAAAATGGTCAAGCTCAAGCATATGGAGTACTGATTTTCTACCAAAAATTTTCCAGTGCAAGTTGGTCTGCACTGACTTCAAAGTACATATATATAATATATTATATTCATGTAGCATCTTCATCCAATAATTATTAATTTATTATGCATTTATCATCACAACACTATTATATATATAATCCTATATATTTATTTACGTCAAAGGACACCTAGCAGGAAAAGGTTGACTACAACTCATGTTGAACGTGACTGCCATTATGTAAGCAGGTAAAACATGCCTATCCAATAACATTTTTTTTAAAACATTCATAAATCAATTTACATATATGTGTGTCTCAGCGTATAAAAGAATGATAAGCAACATCTTTGTAACGACGTGTTGGTTTTTGACTCAATTCATTATGTCATCATATGATAAATTTATGTGCGCGCGGGTTTAACAATTTGAGTTTAAGATTATATTAAATGTCTAAATAATAAATTCTATGATGTCGTTCTCATTTGTCAAAAAAAATATAAAAAAGTAGATTAAAAAAAGATATTGGTATCGGTTATGACTTATATATGATGAAGCTGGGTTTGACAAGTTTTGTGAAGACGTACAAGAAAATCAGTGATTGATATTATTGTAATTTGTATGTAATGGATTTTGATCTTCTTTGACTTATTGGCAGTATAGTGACTTGTGACTTGTGACTTGTGACTTGTGACTTGTGACTGGTGGGCATTTTTATAATTCAAATTTGACTTGCACAAAATTCCCCAATCGTGAAAGAAAGTCAAGTAATAACAAATTTACAATGTGGAGATGAGGTAATCCCACATCGGAATGAGGGTTAAGGTTGATATGACGAGAATGATATAAAAACAACAACTTCGTCCAATTCAATGTATTCCTTTCTCGGCCTTTTGGCTAAGATCAAGCGTAGTATGTGTTATTATCAGTTTAATATTTGATACGGGAATTATAGACTCACATGATATTAAATTAATTTTTTCAGTTTTTTCAGAGGGAAGGCCCAATTGAGTAGCTTACTACTCGGGCCTTCACGTGTTGCATTAAAGCACGGGCCTGGCGCTCCCCTCCAAGCCTGATTTAAAGATTTTTCCAGTTTGTTGGTGTTTTGGTCCATTAGCGTAAGACAGTGATGACCGACGTCGTTTTGTGGTCTTTGAGTTCGTTGATTATAAGTAAAAAGCACCAACCATAAGTATCTTGGATTAGCATTTTACACATAATTTGGTACTAACTTGCACATTGCTGGTTTGTGCGTCTTTTTTCCTTTCCTGATTTGATCATTAAGATTTGTATCCCACATTAGTTAAATGTGAGTCATCAATTTGTGGTTTGTAAATAAAGATCTAAATCTCTCATATGAGAGCTCTTTCAAGGACAAAATTGTGCGAGCTTTAGCCCAAACCAAAGTGAACAATGCATTGGCACTGGGTCAGTCGCTTACCCGATCTGAAACTTAAGGAGAATATCAGAATACCATAAATTTTACAACCCTATTTTGATGTAAATTGGTCATAGCCTTTTACTGTTCTAACCAAAGCAAGGGCTTCCACAAGTGCTTCAAGAAGATATTCTGGATGATGCTCAATAAGAGCGGGACCATGTTTTGAATGCATGGAATTCAGCACTCTTCCAACAATCTGTGAAAAGTACCGTTGAATTGTCAATCACATAAAGCATTCATTGAATAACAAAACTTTGGTTCGGGTGTTGATAAGAATCGAACCTTACGAGCATAGCCACCGTAAGCTATACCACTTATCAGAGCATGCGGAGAATTAGGCAAACCTGGCACCATAGTTTTGTCCTTTGAATTCTCTGGACAATACATGGAAGGGTTAAAAGAAGAGAACAAATAATAACAGCTCAGCTATAGAAAAAAAGAAGAGGAAAAATGGAAAATTACCGCCACTGTACATTCGAAAAAGTCCCTCTCTTTTCAATCCGTTCACAGTATGAGCATTTGTCCCTCCGGCTAGTTGAAGAAAACCTACCACACAATGATTAAGTACGGTCACTGGCATATGTGCGTGGGAAAAAAAATCTGTACTTGTTGAAGAGAAGTCATAGCAAATCGATATACATACCGGGGGGCCTGTTTCTGGCTGTAGCCAAGCAAACAGCAAATGCAATTGATTCCCTCGTGGCACCACGTCCAATATCTCCACTCATAGGACGGCCATCCAGCTTTGGGTCATGAACCAACATAACATAGATCAATTATGCGCTACGATCTGGGGTTTTAATTATATCACGTTAAATTAATGCAAGTAGTTACATAGGTATTAGCGCACCTGCCATAAGTTGAACAAACTTAGACGAGGTTCCATGACAGTATACAAAGCATTCATCAAAGACAAAGTAGAATCCCCATTGTAAGGTAAGCTAACCTGCAACAGTTTTTGAATCACAGTTCAGTGACCATTAGCTATTAGACAATAAATTCTTGCCCACAATCAATACTTACAAAGAAAGAGAGCTACTTACGGCCACTAGTTTCAAATATCCCATTGAATCCCCCAAGCTGTCCCAAAGTTCTTCAAAGCGAGCAGTCTGTCTACAAGAGAACAAGATGGCCTCTGAATATATCCAACTCGAAGCAAAGTAGATATAATGCACTTTGATATATATGAACATGAAGCAGTTTCATTGCCTCGACTGAGCATCAATAAACCTATCCATTTTTAAAGGTATGAAATCATAACATCTAGCGTGTAGTTCCACCACCTTAAAAATAACCTAAACTGATAGAAAAAAGCCCAAATGGAATACGAAAGAATCCTTTCATTTCCATAAATTTGGAAAATTTTCCATATGTAATTTATCATAATTTATCTAGTATGTTTGCCAATAAGATGAAAGTGTACCTTCCATTTGTATGTATCTCTACAGCATCAACATCATTTCTTTTAAGAAGCCTAGACGTAGTGCTAGCATCTCTAACATAGGTAGCCGCTCCTGAAAAAACTTGAAAGCTTAATAAAATCAAATACAATCAGGAACTAATATGAACAGGATTCATAATACATATTATGATTTTATTTGACAAAGGATTGGTATTGGTTACTTTTCAGAAAAAAAAACAACCATGGCAACAAATTGGTATGCTATGAAAAGAAAACAATACCTACTTATTCTATCATATGGGCAAACAGGAAAGCAGCGGCCACATCCATAACAGCGTTCAGTAATAACTCCACCCTGAGTGTAATGCCAAATTGCCAATTACATAGAGTAGCATGTATAGATGATGAGATGCTGGTCCATACACAGAGACCACGTAATTCATCGAGGAAATCAGTAAATCAAACCTTGAGTTTATGAGGCACACTGCCACCATAGGAAACTTGTGCATCTGATTGTTCTTCTTCTATAGATATCGCATTTGCTGGACAAACAAGCTCACAAGGCCTTGAACAGTCAAGTGGACAATCCTCTGGATCAAATTCTATTGAGAAAGGATTGAAGTAAGCTAATGAGAAATGAGAATAACTCCACTTACACTCTGACATAATATTGTTTGAAAAGCAAACTAAGGGTCTCAGTGGTAGAAATGGAAGACAACATCACTAACAAAAAGGATAGGGGGTTCGAATCCATAAAGTCAAATTACGCTGCAACACCTTTTCAAGAAGTCAAATTCCATACGCTTTCAAGTTCATTATAACATTTGTAAAACTCTCATACAAACTAGCCAACATGGCTTTACCAGCTTTACGGAAGTGAAGATCTTCATCATCATTGACACTAATCATTACCCAGGGCCGTCGAAGGTCACAAATATCTCTCGCAGTCTCAATCCCTTCATTCACTGCACCAACCGCTGAAGCATCGGCTGCGCAGTCAATGCAATCAACTGCAACTATCCATTCAAATTAGTACTTTGAAAAGGTTTTTTTGCTTAAACCCAATATGCACATAAATTCAAGAGACCCAAGGGAAAGGTGAACTAAAGGTGTTCTTAAAAACATTCATCACGTTGACCTTCCAGGTTCATAGAGTTAACAACTTTTCATCAATGAAGGAGATCAAAAACTAGCAAGCCTATCTTAATATAAAATATCTAGTAGCAAGAAATTGAAGAAAGAAAATTGAAAATAGAAAGCAAATAATGAGAGAGGAATCCAGAAATTCACTGTCATGAACATTGAATTTCCTTACCCACTCATATCTTACAAAGTAATCTTTTCACTTAAATTTCTTTTGAAATTGTTTACATTACCCCCAAAATTATAACATTTGCGCCATGCTCATCACATCAATCAAACACATTCCTTACAATGCAATGACTTATGCCAGCTAATCATTTTTATTCCATGAAGGACGTGTAATTGTGTAAACATACATACTACAAATCCTAAAACTTGAAACAAACCATTTAAAGAGTTTTTCTTTTTACCTCCGGCAAGGGTATACACAAGAGAAAGATTCCTGATATCAACAACATCCTGGAGAAACAGAGATATCAACAGTTTGAATTGATGTCTATAAAATGGAATCGAATTGTACTTTCGCTTGAAGGGGGAGGGAGATTTATGGGAAATGGGGTTTAAGAATTATCAAACCTCAAAGCTTGCACCACATATAAGCTTGACCCAGGTACCTCTTCGGAGAGATTCAGGTGGGGAAGACACAAGTGGAGGAATCCCAACTTTCTTAATTAGGTTTTTGACACTTTCAACACCTCTGTTGCCCCTAAATTTCACACCCACTGCAACAGACAACAAAATTGGTCAATCTCTCTGTGACAATATGTGTGAGTGGGTGAGAAAGAAAAAGATTTGACAAGAGAAAGTGCACGATAATAACCTCCTTGAAGATGGGGAGTCGCTTTAGAGTTGCAGAAGCTCAAAGCCATGACTATTATCCGAAAGAACAGAGTCTTCTGCTACTTCGGTCGTTCATTTAGCGGGTTAGCGCTTCAAAGACCAAGGAATTCTCTTATAAATTGTGGGACCAAATGGGCTCATAAAGTGGGCCTAAATTAAGTGGGCTTAACGAGAATTGTTCAATTGATGATGATGTGGCAACATCATAGTGCGTTAATCGTTATCGTTCGCAAGGGCAGAGTGTATTAGGGCTGTAAAAATTTGCTCAAAAAAATCGAATCGAAGTTTTGATCCATTAAATTTATGTCAAAAATAAAAAAAAAATTCAAGAAAAAATTCACTGAAAAATCGACAATAATCGTCCGATTAATTGATTAAATTTATGTTTAAAAATCGAGGGAAAAAAATCCGACCGTTTTCATCATATTTAGTGTATAAAAGGCAAAGCAAGATGCCAAGAACCTGAAGAAACGCCAATCTTTAAGGCAGTCAATGCATGCAAAAACCAAATTTAACGTTATTGCTATTTGTTCAACGTTACTCTCTAACCACACACAAACACTTTGCAGAAACAGTAAAAACAGAGAAAATGGTGGAGATTCAGATCGTTTCGTCTTGTTCTTCAAGTCTCTATCCCTGAATCAATGCATCTGCATTCAAAGACGTTAGATTTTTTTTTCAATTCGCTCTTACTTGTTCATCTGGTTCTCAGGTTCTCTGTTTCTCTCTCACAGTTTCATCTTTTCAATCGAAGTCATTAAACACTGCCATTTTCTTGTTCCTCTGTTTTCCTGTTTCCCTTTCTCTCCCAATTCTATCCCTTTCTCTCATTTTCCTCGAAAGGGTTTCCTCATTCAGGGATGAAATCCTATACCCATTTCTTATTTTCCGTTGTTTTCTTCATTTTTGCTTTGAAATCGTCTTGTGTTCTGAGCAAAAGTTCTCAATCGGAGTCCGATGCTGGTTTTATCCTCGCATGCGGCGCTTCTAACGCCGGCACCGATTCCGATGGACGTAATTGGCAACCAGACACCAAGTTCATCAACTCATCCACTGATTCAATAACCGGTACAGCCCAGTACCAAGACCCATCTCTGCCATCAACAATTCCTTACATGACTGCGAGGATTTTCACATCCCCATCAACATACAAATTCTCTGTTTCTCCCTCAAAACGTCTATGGATCAGACTCCATTTTTATCCTTCTACATATAGCAATCTTGATCCAAACATCTCATATTTCTCTGTAATCGCAAATGGGTTCTCTCTTCTCAACAATTTCAGTGCATCAATCACGACTCAGGCGCTCACACAAGCCTACATCATCAAAGAATTCTCTATGACTCCTGTCCAATCTGGCAATCTTGATATTACTTTCACACCATCCGATCACACGGATGGCTCTTACGCTTTCATCAACGGCATTGAAGTGGTTCCAATGCCATATATATTCCAAGAAGCGACCATGGTTGGGTTCGACGACCAAACTTTGGACGTCAATAGCTCTTCGACGCAGACAATGTTTAGGCTTAACGTTGGTGGACAGTTTATTCCTGCTACCAAAGATTCAGGCCTGACAAGAACATGGTACGATGATTCTCCATATCTGTTTGGTGCCGCATTCGGTGTCACGTCCGAGGCTGATAAGAATGTTACAATAAGATATTCCAAAGATGTTCCTGAATATATAGCACCATTGGATGTTTACAGCACATCAAGATCAATGGGACCTACTGCAAAACTTAATCAGAATTTTAATCTCACTTGGGTTTTCCAAGTTGATGCCAATTTCACTTACATTGTCAGGTTTCATTTCTGTGAATTTCAACTTACAAAGGCCAACCAGAGAGTGTTTGATATTTTTCTCAACAACCAAACAGCACAAGAAGCTGCGGATGTGATAGCCTGGGCAGGATCTGAAGGAGTGCCTGTTTATAAAGATTATGCTGTTTATGTTGCTGATCAGGTCGGGGACGCGGACAATGAAATTTGGGTGGCATTGCACCCGAGTGTGTCGATGAAGCCTGAATATTATGATTCAATTCTTAATGGATTGGAGATTTTCAAACTCAACCAAACAAATGGGAATTTAGCCGGTCCAAATCCGCAACCATCAGAGCTTCTTTTGCTGGCTGAAGAAGCAGCAAAGAAGTCATTCTCTCCGTCTTCAGGGTCCATTACTGCTCCTATAATTGGTGGCATTGCTGGAGGTGTAGCAGGATTAGCAATGATTGCTGCAATCTTCATTTTTGTGAACCATAAGAGGAGACAAGCTAATGGAGGTCATTCCAATACTGCTCTTTGGTTGCCACTCTATGGGAGTTACCATACATCAGCAACCAATTCAACTATTTCTGGCAAAAGTGTAGGCAGCAGCCATCTTTCGAGCCTTGCAGCCGGTCTCTGTCGCCATTTTTCACTGCCCGAGATCAGACAAAGCACTAAGAACTTTGATGAGTCTCAGGTAATTGGTGTTGGAGGGTTTGGGAAGGTCTATAAAGGCATTATTGATGGGGGTATCAAAGTTGCTATCAAGCGATCAAACCCATCTTCAGAACAAGGAGTTCATGAATTCGAGACAGAAATCGAGATGCTTTCGAAGCTTCGACACAAGCATTTGGTCTCACTAATTGGGTTCTGTGAAGAAGATGGAGAGATGATACTTGTTTATGATTATATGGCTAATGGCACTCTAAGGGAGCATCTCTATAAGAGCAGCAACAACAAACAACCTCCACTTTCATGGAACCAGAGACTGGAAATCTGTATTGGAGCAGCAAGAGGACTACACTATCTTCACACTGGTGCTAGATACACAATCATTCACAGGGATGTGAAGACTACAAACATTCTCTTGGATGAAAACTTGGTAGCTAAAGTTTCTGATTTCGGGTTATCGAAAACAGGTCCTAATCTCAATCAAACTCATGTAAGCACAGTTGTTAAAGGCAGCTTTGGGTACTTGGATCCTGAATACTTCAGAAGGCAACAATTGACAGAGAAATCAGATGTTTATTCATTTGGGGTAGTTCTCTTTGAGGCCTTGTGTGCTAGGCCAGTCTTGAATCCTAGCTTACCTAAAGAACAAGTAAGTCTAGCAGATTGGGCTCTGTATTGCCAAAGAAAAGGAGTCCTGGAGGACATTATTGATCCACATATAAAGGGAATGATCAACCCTGAATGTCTGAAGAAATTCGCGGAGACAGCAGAGAAGTGCTTGAGTGATCATGGGCTCGATCGTCCTTCCATGGGAGATGTTCTGTGGAATCTTGAGTTTGCAATGCAATTGCAGGAAAACCCTGAGGGAGTAAACATAGAAAAGGGCACTAAGGCAAAGGATGCTTATGCAATGCATAGACAAGTGTTGGGTGATATTGATGAGGAGGAGAGTGTTGGGAGTGAACCAAATGAGAACATGAACTCTGGTGTAGTATTTTCACAGCTAGTACATCCCAGAGGAAGATGAGGCAAATTTTGTTGTTGAAATTATATAGACAGCAAAATTTTTGTTAGATATAGGGTAGTTTGTGTATGTAAAGATTAATTCCTTATTTTTCTTTTGTTTGGAAAATTTGTCGAGGGCATTGATGAAAACTGCAGAATCTCCTTCAATTTCCAGTTTCTCAACTTCGCTAGAAACTGCTCCGGATATACCCCGATTGCCTATCAACGCCTCTTACATATTCCAATCCTTCCATATTTATCATGTTGCACAAAGTTCATAATTTCATAGATAAGGCCCAGGTGGAAGTGGGCTCACTGTAATGCCCGAGTTACAGGCCTACAGGCCTCGAGAGGAACGAGACGTACCTATAATCAGATTGGGCCTGAGAAACTCTTTACGGCCCAGTCTAACAGATCAAGACAAAATCACGCAGTGTAGTACATTAACGCCTGTAGAATTCCACAAGCAAACAAAACGATAGATTCTGAATTATATTTGGAAGAAAATTTCTCCATGATCTCCATTTTTGCATGGCAGAGAGAGGCACGAAACTAAAGACCACGCTATTAAACATTTAGAGCATCTCTGTGTGTCCGAATCCAGGCACTGCAATTACGCCTATCAACTGTATGACAAAATACCAGAGAGAGACTGGTATGAATTTTTTTTCCCTTTTTTCTCTTTCTAGCAATCTCGATCTTCTCCTCCAGTACTCTGTTATCGAGCCGTGAGCCTGTATGCTAACATGCAACTCAGCTTTTGCTTCTTCTTCCGTGACTAAGTTTTTGTCATTTTCTCGTCGTTGCAGCTTTGCTTGCGGCCTTGGGTGACATACTTCCCTTATTTAACCAATCATCCTCTGCAAAAAAAGTATTCTCTCTCTGGAGTGCACAAGATGGTGCTGCGTGCTTGGACTAAAGTACAAGAGAAAGAGAGTACTGCAATGAAGGTATACGAGCTGTCAAAAGAAGAACTACAGGTTCAGGCCTTCCTTGAGCCAGCCATGTATGAGGACAAATGCAAGCTAGAAAATTTGTGCTGGAAACTCGAAATTTGTACAGCAAGGGCTATATAAGGAAGTGAAAAGGCTGAGAAAAATGTTGGTTTTTAATGGAATTCTGGGTTTTGGTTCAATCAGCAAAACTTAGCAGACTTGAATTTAAGTGGGTACATGAAGGAGTTTGAGTAAGTAAATCTTATAATCTGACAGGTCTTCAAGGGTTTTCCACCATTCACCAAGCAATCATCATAAGAGAGCCTCCTGAAGGTTCTTGGATTAACTATTCTTGCAGAGGCAAACCAGCCACAATGCACATGGACTTCTGAAGGAGCACAGCCAGCCTCACAGGTGTTCACTATCTGGACTATGTACTGTGGGATCCCAGATGTTGTATCTCTACTCTGTAAAATGCTTATGTCTCTGTGTGTACAAGCACCTGATTGTCAAAAAGAAAATACACACACATGATACATATAAAATCTTTTGTTCATATGTATATAATTAAGGAATGCTAGCTAGTTCTTGAATTACCATGAACCAAAAGCTTTCGATTGATCTGGGATTTCCATTGTTGTTCTGCTGTTGTAGATCGGTTATTGCTTTCATTATGTGAATAATTCTTGCTGGAGGCACCTGCCAAAGATGGTGAAATCATATAAAACTCCAAAAGTTAGTATTTATTGGAGGAAGGGAAAAGACATAAAACATAATCAAAGATATCATTCAGTCTGCAGTACCTGGTTGTATTTGAAGATTGAATAATACAACCATGACCATCATCATGAAGGGGAAACAAATATAACATGAACTCATGTTGGGTTGTGGAAAATCAGTAAATCAAACACGGTTTGGCTTCTCTTGCTTCTTTGAACTGCTAAATTCAATCAGTTTTTATTCAAAAAAGATGGGGAAGAGCAGTTATATAGAACTTCCTACTCTTATAATACATAAATATAGATGGGTTATCTAGGGCAAAGGTAAGCGGTTCCATGCACAAGCTTTCGCAGTGGACTGAGTCGAGAACAGGAAAGAGTATGGACCACTACAAGTTTCATTGTAAGAGTTCTTTGTCCATTCACTACCTTTTATCCTTGCCTAGGCAAAAGAAAGTCAACAGCATTTAATGGTCAAGGCAGAGTGTTTCTATATATCATATACTTTTTATATATATATATATAATTAGATCAATGAAACATGGGATTCAAAGCACAAACACTTAAACCCTTTTTAAGGATTTTTTCTTTTTCTTTTGAATGGCACATTTCATTACCCAGTTTGGGAAAGAGGTTGTCCATTGATTGGCCATTTCCTCTTTACCATTCTTTCTTTTCCTTCTTTTCCCACACCCTATGATTTGGACAAGTACAAGTAAATTATGTGAAATTCAGCATATAAAAGTACTTTTCTTTTTCACTCGCAGCCTTTTCTTTTCAAGATCAATTCTATTTTTTGCTCCTTTTTAGAAGAATCGAACAGAAAATACAAGACAAAAACTGGGCGTGGGGGGAAGTCTTGTTACATCACATCCCATTACACATCTAACTTATTGGGTGCAGCTCACATATACATATGTTTCTGAAGAAGGGACCAATCTCTGCGACCGTCGTCTTGTTTCTTTTGTTCTCTCGCTCTCTCGGACATTAGTTTTTGTTTGTTAGGTCTTCTCTTCACGGGACTTAGACAACTTTTCATCGAGAACACATAACAAAAACGCCAAGAATTTCAGCTATCCCAAATAATGAGATGGATACACATGATTTATGTAAAATCGTGTATCCCACATGCCTAGTATGATTCATATGAAATCATTTGCGTCCGTCTCAATATTTGGGATAACTGAGATAAAATCATTCCATTGGTATCTGTAAGACTGCTTACTGCTAAGAACATAATGTGTACATGTGAAAGCTACTATATATATCAACTTTCTCTTTATCTTAAGTTCTTAACTCAATATATATAGGCAAATAGGTCTTTAGTCGTTTTCATTCTTGAACCAAACAAGACGCGTCTTTTCCTTTTGAATGCCATATACAAGATCGATGTCGTCTTAATTTACTGATAAATTTCTCTCTACAGCAAAAGATTTAGAGCTGAACGTGTATTCACTTTACTAGCTTTTAATTTGATCGTTATCATGAAGTATTGTTGCGGTTTTCTCAAATAGCCAAATTCACTCCTTTCGGCTCAAACACCAAGTCATATAATGGAAAAAAGAGAGAGTGAAAAGGAGAGAGTGAGAGAAATCGATCCAATTCGTGTGTAGTTATTGTGGACATGTGAGTCAAATTTAAGACTTGACAGAGTTTTCAAATCTCATCGAGCAAGAAAGCTAAAGGACGATTACCGTTCACACTTAACGATGAGTGTGTTTGGGAGGCAGGAAAGTTTTTGCACTGCATGAACCAGCTGAGAAAGAGAAACTGTCAGGTTCACATGCATGCATGCTTGGCTACCCTATATATCAATTATCAAGGTCATGTTGAAATCAGTCTCAGCTGACTAAGCAGACTAATTTATTAAAATAATTAGCATTGCCATGTCAAGAGTAATGACATCGTGTATTTCAGTTATTCCAATTATTGAGTTTATACTCACAGGATTTTATGTACATCCTTATGCACCAAACTCAATAGCTTAGAATTAGATAACTGAAATATCAACTGGTTAGATCTTCATTATTTTCGCCATTTCAAAGGCACTAGAACGCACTAGACTCTGCTATTCCTTTTTTGCTACTATTCCTACGTACTATTCGACTGATCTGAGTCGCACAATAATTTATCTAATGGTAGAAACAAACTTCTTTATGGGCCCCAGTCCTCTTTTATTGGAGAACATGGCCCTGTAAAGCCCAACTTAAGACCTAACTGACGGACCCAATCCTGTCTAGTGAAGTATGAAGTATCCACTCTGGAAAGCCCAACTTGAGGCCCAAGATCTGATCCATTATCACTGACTGGACCGGATGTAATCCATCAGTTCATCACACCATCCAATGAATCTCTATCCCCCAAAAAGCCTGAAACGGCGCCGTCTGTCAATTACTACAGTTGCTAGCCAGCAACCAAAATTTACATGTTAGGGTTTATCATTCTTTCGGGGTTTTAGTGGATTGTGGGGTTTCGGCTCTCTCAAGCCCCTTTGTTCAATGCGGTAGCGTTACCCAATGTACTCCGTCTGTTTTCATCGATGGATTCTCTATAGCCAAAACGCCTAGAAATCGGCATTGATTGTCAGGGTTTCTATGCACAATGGATATTTATGAGGATGATTTCGGTGATTTATACGCGGACGTGGAGGTGCAAGCGTGCTCTGCTATCAATGCCATTTCATTCCCCGCTAGCTTATCCGCAAAAGTAGAGGGAGAAGAAGGTCCTGATGAAAAAACCAGTGAACTTAATCCTGAGCACAAGTCAAATTCAGCTTCGGATTTGAACAAATTGGATTCTATTGCTGATGAGCCGGCGTGTATTGGAGACGTGGAAGCAGACGGTAGCGACAGTGATGATGATTTGAATATCGTTTTGAATGATGATGATGATTGCCAGCGGGTTTTGGTCGGGAGAAAAGATGGGATTGACCGTTGTGAGGATGATGATGGTGAGGAGTTTGTCACAAAGGAGGTTAAGGAGGGTGGCAGGTCGGGTTTAGGAAGATCGAAAAAGGGTTTAAATGGATATGGCTGTGATAAAGCATTTAAGGGTGGGTATAATTTGCAGTACACCCAATACAAGGTAATGCACTCGTTATACCTGTCAATGATCTTTTTGTAATGGAGGCTATGTGAAAGGATAATTGATGCAAGTTGAATGGGTTTGTTAACGCCAGTCTGCTGTATCTATGATTTGTGTTTTTTAGTGATGCCTATCATCTGCTGAATGTATTGTGTTAAGATACAAATGTGGTTGTTGGGGTCATCTGAACCGGTCTTGATCTGGAAATATTGCTAAGCTGTTATATATAGAAACAGAAGTTATGGAACGTATGAAAAAATTTGTGAGAACCTAACATAATCTAGATTCTAGAAGATCACAATTTATTAAGTAGGGCTGGCTGAACTATTTTTTTTTGTAGTGAAACACTGGTTGTAGAATGTGCTGCTAAACTATTCTGTTTGTCTAGTATTTGTTTATGTAACTACTTTAGGATCTGTAATTTATGATGGATGGCCCTGTCTTTGGACCTTTAAAACCAATCTTTGTTTATTGCTAGAGACGTTTGGCATGCTGAGATTAGTTTATGCATAAAAAAAGGGTTCTCTTTCTTATTGGGGGATTGTTGTGTAGCATGCAAGACTTCATGGACTGGCATTTCCTAGTAATACAAAGGCAACAGAATTAGTGGGATTGGCTTCTGGCTTTTCTATGCCATCTGGAGGTGATTGGGAAGCTAATGGGTGCAATCAACAAAAGAGCTTACTGTTAAGTCATGCTTCTGATACTCGCACTGCAGCTAATTTAGTAGTTCCTCAGTGTAGATATGGATTCTCACTTCCATGGTACAGGTTAGTCTACACAACTATGCTTTTTTATGTCCTTGCAAATCTTTTTTCTTTTGTTTTCTGGAATCTTGCTAGAGACATCGTGGTCCATGAAACTTGAAAATAAATGGGCATTCTCTGGTTGTAATATGAAATTTATCACATCATCATTTTGGGATGATGGGTGACATTTGGCTCTTTTTCATGCTCATAATTTTTTAAGGACATGTCCCTTGTCTGTCAGCTAGTTTTCTTACTGGTCTTAAAAATAAACTTTTGGTTCTCCTTTACCCATCTTCATAATGATTTACTGTTAGAGTTTTATCTTTCTTTCTTTCAGGACCATATTAGATGTAAACATTGATGCATTTGAGCAAAAACCATGGAGGCATCCTGGGGTTGATATAACAGATTATTTCAATTTTGATTTCAATGAGGACAGTTGGAAACAGTACTGCAGCTCTTTGGTAAATTTCGTTGATCTTGTATCTGTACAGTAAATGTTTGTTGTGCTGAAACAATCTGCCTTAAGTGTATACTTCATGCATGGCGCCCCCTGGGTTGGTCTTACAATTCCGCATTTGCTCTGCCTTCTACGGCTGTATCTTTTTGGCATTTCAGTGCAGCCCATTTGCTTCTATTCAGCTTTTGAACAAAGTTTATGGCTAAATGCTTTATGTTCTTTTTCGGGAATACTTCCCAATTCTCATCAATGTCATCTTACCAACATGCTACAGGAAAAATTTCAGCTGCAAATATTTACGAATTCAAGGGTCTCGTTTTATGAACAATCTAAATTTAATCAAGCGAGTTGTTTGAAACTTCATAAAAAACTTTTCATGTGTTTAGTGGTTTTTGTGAAAATTTTGTTTTTGTGATAATCACTTAACTTTTGCATAAAAATAGGCTTTTAGTGAATATAAGCAAGAGAATGTGGATCAAGAAAATGAAGATGGGGTTGGACCTTCAGCAAGCTTTGATGATAGCAAAGAGAGGCATGTCAACTTGGTATGTGATGTGGAATATAACTCTTTCTGTTATTACATCAATATACATAATTGATTTCTGGTAATGTTTTGATGGATAAAATTTTCTAGTTGTTGATTGTTTCAGCCTAAAGGACGGGCAATATCAGTTAGAGGTAGCAGTGGTGAACGTCAACCATCCATGGATGTAAGGCAGCCACGCAATTTGAATTCTGATGTTGTGATACAGGTATGCTTGGATTTGGGCATGCTTTTCCTCCTAAGTCTTGTATGACACATTTATGTGGGCATATATGCTTTAAAACCTAACTTTATGGTCGGAAATAGATCCCCTTGCATGATTCTGCTGAGGATTCATGTGGCTCAGGCAAAGAGCAATTGGATATTACAAATGGTGCTGTACATGAAGCTTCAGAATATGAAGAACCCAATGTGGATGATAACAAGGATATCCATTCTAGTGGGAGGGCCGATCAACTTTTAGTACTAGAAGGCAATATGCGGAGTTCAAGCGGGTGTTTTGCCCTTAAAAGGTTCGACTTTTTTCCTAATTTTCATGCCTTATTCTTTTATCTCTGATTTTATAGGAAAAATAGGACTGCACTAGTATGTGCTCTTGAAATATCTTTTCTGGGTTATCCAACAACTTGTATGATGTAGTTCTTAAACTACTGAATACTGATGTAGATTTTATTCCATGCATGTCATTGTTCCTTTCTTTTTATTTTATTTTATTTATATAGCAGGTTTAATGAAATTAATTTTGTTGATCTTGGTTATTTTATTGCTTGTACTGATGTGTATTGATGCTGTCTGAGACCTTAAATTTGGCCATTTAAAAACAAAGATTATTTTTTTGTTTAACTTTTGGGCATTCAATTTCAGTCTTATATTTGTTTATAGATTATGATTTTCATTTGCTGCTATTCTATTTACTTTAGTATTTTTCATTATAAAAAGACTTGAATGGGTGAAAATTTGCTATTTATTTGACTCTGAGATTGTCAGGAAATTCAGAGATCTTTGGATTGAGATCCACCCAGTGCAACTTGGATTTAATGGATGCTTTTGTTTTGCTGGTGATTGCTAGCACCGGTGTTTATACAGTCAGGATTGTTTCTATGTTGCACGTTTTGGAAAAAATCCAGTTAACGTACAGCTAGAAAGATTACAATATATAATAAATTATATTGAAAACAACCTAAATTTTCGGTTAATGCATACGCTTTTTAAACCTCTAATAAATGAACTGATTTTATCCTATATCACAAGCCTTTTTGCCCATGTTCATTTTGCAACCTACTACATTTTGTTGTCTGTATGGGTGGAGGAAGGTTTTGGCTACTTCAGCTTGGAGTAGGTTGACCAACTTGCTGTTAGCATTTTTTTTGGTGTCTTTATTTCCCCCTGTTGTCATCTTGTCAGCACTTGTGCAGTTATCCTCTCTGTAAATGTGTTTAATTTTATGATTGTCTACTCACAATGTATTTGTAAGAGATCATTGGAGAAGTACTTTATGTAGATTAATTTTTAAAATTTTGTAGGAATTTATTGGCATGCTGAATTTATTGTTGTTTGCTATGAATAGGTGTTCCAAGTCAACAACTGGATTTGATCAGATGTCCATGAATCCTGATTATCATGGAACTGACCTGGATGATGATGTGGATGGTTATTCCCATGAAAATTTGAATTCTCATGCATCAGAAGGAATTGAGAAAGACATAGAAGGGGTGAAGAATACAAAGGGAGAGGTTGGCGGGAAGACATGTAGGTCGGACCCATGCATAACTGAAACAGATTTATCCCCTGGCGATCGAAGTCACTTTAGCCCAACATCATCCTGTTTCAGTGGTGATTCTGAAGCCTCAAAAGATAGTGTCCGTGGTGATCTTGAAGAGCCTGGTAGTCCTTTAAGAAGGCCTTCATTAAATTCAAATTCTGAGTTGCTTGATTCTGTCACTTCCAGCCGTAAAAACAACATTAGGAATGGCACGGAATCAAAGCCATATTACAGCAAGAAATATTCAAGAAGCAGAAGTCCCTTTCAAGAGAAGCAAAAATGTCGTATTCGGGGGATTAATAAACATGCTAAACGGCATATATATCTTGATAGTGATGAAGATGCCTTCCTCATGTCAGATGCTGAGGACCTACATCAGAGGGATTACTCATCGGTTGATTGTGACAGAAGAATGGAGAGGCTGACTGATTTTCATTCTTATGACAGGGAAGTCTTCTTGCATGACAGGTTAACAGAGACTTCTTGTGGTCATGGCAGTGGGAGATCTGCTGATGGCTACCGTCAGACTTTTCACACGAAGTATCCTAGGAGAAAGGTTCATCAGAATTTTAGAGGTGGGATGGACCGACATGTCAGAAAATACTGGGATGAAAAAGAGGATTATCATGAAAGCTCTATAGTAGATGATGCAGATAATAGGGACCACAATTGGCATCATGGTGGAAGACGACTCTCTGCTGAGAACAGAATTTATCGCATGTATGGGAGGTCCAGGGAGTTGGTTTCAAGGCATTCCTCTGCTTTTAAAGAAAGGGAGACACAATGTAGGGGTGGTCGACTCAGTGACAGGAAGAGAACTGAGTTTCGTCACTGTTTGCTTGAGTATAAACATGAAGATTACTTCATGCCAGAAAAATATGGGGCGCGTATTTCATTGGCTGACGAAAGAAGAGATGCTTTGGATAAAAGTTACAGAACATTTACTCCATCGGTTGAGAGAGAAGTGAATATGTCTGGTCAAAGGGGTAGATATGTTGAAGATTCCTCATTAGATTTGGATGGTTCATGGCGTGGGGAAATTGGAGATGAGCATTGGGGACACCAAGATCATCAATCTTTGTCATCTTGGTTTCACCAGAAACCTGGTACAGATATTAGAGGAACATGGCATGATACCATGTCATCAAGAAATGAAACTGATACATACAGAAGATACAGGAGATATACACTTAATGAGGAAGACAGAAATGGCGGTCCTTTCGGTAGTTTTAATGAGGCGACGGATTCTGAAGTTAGAACCATTTATCATGATGACAATGTAAATGGAGTTAAGAGAAAATATTCTTGGAGATCTAAAACACTGCATTCGGTTGATGATAAATCAATGAGACATGGATACAATGAAGTACATGCTGAAGAACCTTTTTATTCGCATGAAAATTCTCCGGCCGTCGAAAGGTTCTCTGATAGATGTCGATATGCCAATGGCAGGATTCTTAAGTTGGAGCGACCTAGGCGAAAAATGATTCGTGAAGGAAGTAGTGCCAACTCTGTTAATAGGCACTCAATTATAAGTTATAGAAGTGAGCAAGAGCAAACTGTCCTGAACTGCAGGGAGTCCGTTGGCCTGAATGTTGGGGAAGGAAAGGTAAAGTTGGGGAATCTGAGGTTAAAACCCTGTATCACTGTACATGTATATGAGTTGTCTACTTCCTTTGAGCAATTTTCATTATCAATGCTCTTTTATTGCATGTTTGATATAAATCCTTTTTATCTGGCATGTTTTTTCCCCGTGTTTTATATTAACTCAGCTTTATAGTGGGCATTTATATTTTGTCATCATGTGCTTGAGTATCAACATAGTGATTTATGCCTAACAGAGACAATGCTTACCCGCAGCAAATAAGTGTACAATAACAACTTAGTTACCCAATTGTTGTCTGACCTTTGAATGATGCCATTATAATGGCATAGTTTCTGTCTGTGGGCATGCAGAGGTTCACATACCAGGTAAATATTCCCCATGCGGGGGTTATGGCGGTTGAGATTTGATACGCTTTTTCTGTGTACTATCTAGTTTTTCAAACGTTGATGATACCAGCTTGATATCTTTAGCGAAGCCTTTGAACTTTTCTTTTTTTGATTGAGGTGACTATTAGACTCCCAAAGAAGTGCTTTATATATGCTTTAGAAATATATCTAAACTTAAGAGACCTCTGCTTATCAAGGGACTTGCTGGCTGTAACTTCATCGGAGATCAATGTTTTATTTTTGAGTATAAGGTTTTTGCTTTAGATGAAGCTTTGGAACTCAATGGCAGAAGAATGCTGACCAGCTTAGACATTAGTGTGGTCAGGACTTTTATTTTACATGGGGATATCTGTTTTGTATTCTGTTTCCAGCTAACTCTAGTCTTCTATTCACAAAGAGGGTGGAACAGAAAGCACTTTGAATATGCTATTTTCAATTTGTTTCGCGTAGTTCTTACTTCTTATGTCATGTTCATGCAGATTATGGAATGACTTGCTTTTGTTATTTTTATACTTGGCTGCTTGCCTATATATTTTATACTTTCTGGTCATATGTTTCTTTAGATTTTTTAAATGAAATTACCCACTAACTGTGAGAGCTTGTTAACAAGTTTCATCTTGAAGATTTTGCTTCTAATAATAGTGGCTGAGAAATTTAGCTTTTCAATTATTCAGCTTGTGTTACTATTCCAATGATGATCCGACAGGCCCACTATGACTTATTGACTGGAACCTGTATATTTCTGAAGTATGAACACCTAACGTTGATCTTGAGGCCTACTTGGTGAAATTTAACTGAATTTAGTTCCTTGGTTTTCAAGTAGGCAGTCTTCCCTGTTATCACCTTTGTTGTTGTTTCCCATCTCCTGGAGGGGGGGATTGCTGTTTCTTTGGTTAATTTCTGAAGTGTTTTTG
Source organism: Tripterygium wilfordii (assembly GCF_013401445.1). NCBI lineage: Eukaryota > Viridiplantae > Streptophyta > Magnoliopsida > Celastrales > Celastraceae > Tripterygium > Tripterygium wilfordii. The sequence goes on along the minus strand of NC_052245.1, from coordinate 13,059,903 downwards.
TGGATGATATGTTTAATAAAACATGTTGTATGGCGGCAGTCTGCTACATACTAATTCTGAAGTTGGGTACCAACTGAACTTTGGAAAATGTTTTTTGTTTTGTATGAGTGTCTACCTACAGCTTCGGATGATTTTACTTGGATCCTTGGATTGCTCTCTAAGATGTTTTAGATTTGTGTCCTTCCAATTTAGTGAGGTTGATTCATGGATGGTTTGTTATATTGTGCCCGTGATTGCAAAGTAGTATAGTTTGAAGATGATCCATGAGTGTGCTGTTATATTTACCCATAACCCAATATATGTAAAGTGTTATAGTTTGATGGTGATCCATGGTAGCTCATTTTAGGTGATTATGGGACTTATTAGACTCTACAAAGTGGATGATTGGCCACATATGAAATCAAATTCATTTTTTAATTGACCTGCATATCTTACCTTGGTAAAATGTTCCTTTTTGGTCCAGTTTGTTGTGTAGAAGCTTGGGGTATTGGTTCTCTGTGTTGCTAACTTGGATTATTTATTTGATCTTGACACATGGTACATAGACAGAACAATGATGAATGCCATGGAATTTATTTTTTCTATATATTTTGATGCTTTACCAGTTAGAAAAATGTTGTCCGTGCATGATAGTTTAAGTTGATTCTTTCAGGATTTTGTTAATAATGCATTCTGCTGCATGTCTGCAAGCATTTCCATCTTATGTATCTTAAACTCATTCTTTGCTCACGATAGCTTTTTGCCTCTTGTCGAAGGTGTTAGTAGCTTAGTAATTGTAACATTTCCATGTGGTAATACGCTCTGCAGTCTGGACGATATTCTGACAGAAGAAGTTTAATATGCAATGGGAGATTTGACAAGAAGGTTATGAACTTTTCCAAGGAGCTCACAGCTTCTATGGATTTCAATGAATGTCGCAGTGGGAAAGAAATTCAAACCGACGCTGCTGAAACTGTGATCAACCAAAGGAAGGATCAACTGCATGGTGAATTTCCAGTTCCAGAGCCAAGTGCTGATATGGATATTGAGGAGGGTCAGATAATAACGGAACAAAATATGGAGGATCACTTCATGGTAAAACATGATACCAAATATGCAGCTCAGACTGAAAACATGAAGAAAAGAATGTTACGGGATGAGAATGCTTTTGACGGTAGTAAGGATGCCAGGGGATATGACAACCAACACATTCTAGAGACACTAGCAAAAATGGAGAAACGAAGGGAGCGCTTCAAGATTCCTGTCCCACTGAAGAAGGAACCAGAAAAGCCTTCTGAGCCCCAATCAGAGCTGATGGTTGATGCAGCTGAAATTAGGCAGCAAAGACCAGCTCGGAAAAGGCGGTGGGGTGGAAGTTAGAATTTAAATTACAGGTAAGCAATTATCTTATCATCTTTATGAAACACATACTCTTGCATGGAATATACAACTTTGCACATTCTGTACCTAATTTTGGGATTTTCTCATCCAGAACTGGTTGGAGTTTTAACTGAACACATTCTCTTTTGATTTTGTTTTCAGTATAAAAGTATGTGTTCAAAGGTTGTAAATATTTGCTCCCGTTGATAATTTAAGACATCATTGATCTATGAAATTTATAGCTTGGTTCTATTTTACTGTCATGGCCAAGGCAATGGCTTGGGATTCTGTGGCTTTTCGTTCCATTGTGAGTCGCATCACTTCAGTTATTTTCTCGTCCGTGCCTGTATGCCATATCTGTTGTCCTGAAGCTGAGCTACAATTTACTGCTGTGATTTTGCCTGTAATTTCTTAGTCCAGTGCAGCCTCTGTTAGCTTCTTATCAGTATTATTCATAAGAGTTTTATACCTTTTGTTATTAAATTTTTACATCTCTGTCAACCAAGAAGTTTATGTGATTTAGTGAGCTTTTGCAGATTGAGGAACCGTGAAAGTCATATATGAGCGCCAATTTCGACAACTTGTTCGGGGGCAGATTGCTCATTGCTGACTTGTAGCTCCATTACCGGTTGGCTCTATCATGAAGAGTATGAAGCAAAACATATGACATAGTTTGAAAGGTGACTTCCTGCTTCTTACAATCACAAGAGCCAGAACAAAGGATAATATTTTCTATTCAATTGGATTTATGAGTTTTTGGTCAAAAAAAGGGATGGATCTCAAAATCTTCAGTTGCTCAACAGTACTGGAACTCCTCTCTAAAATGATCAAAATAAAATCATTGTAGCTAGTGCAGAATATTTATTCTTCTTATTTGTACCTTTTATTGTTGATGTACATTCAAAGTAACTTCATTATATCACTTGCTAATAATTACTTTTTCTTAATTTAAGAACAAGAAATTTGGTTCGCCATTGACATAAGGTCGTTGATTAAGCGTGGTGAGTAATTTGGCTCATCATTTTGGACTGACTTCTTCTGTTAGATTATGAATATTCAGTTTTTTTTTTTTTTGAAAAATGCAAGATTTACTGTGCGGTTTGCTGTAGGAGATTATTGTACCGGAGTAACAGATAGACTGGGGTGATTTCCCACCAACTAAAGGTCTCCACGTGCCATTGGGAAATCTGATGTGGAGGTTGAGTAGCGTGGTTGATTGTGAACCAGTCGCTTCTGAGGTGTAGAATTACTTAAATGACCAACAATTGTTACATCACTTCTCTTTTTCTCTGAAATTTTCATTTCATCATAATAATATATTTAATCTTATAATAACTTATTTTTATGATCGTACAAATTAGTTTATTTTTCCATAAACTCTATCAAACGAACCCTAGTATTATATTTAGAGTAATATAACTCTAATGAAATTATTTTGTTTTTTTAAATTTTTTTTAAATTTCTAATTATATTTAAAGTGATAAAATTCCAACGAATTTTTTTAAAACTACAATTTATTTTTTTTTTCTTACTCCCTCCGTCCCATTTTAATTGTCCTCTATTCTTTTTTGGGATGTCCCAAAATGCATGTCCATTTTAATTAATTAAAACTAATTTCATCCATTTTTCTCATCTTATCCTTATTTACTCTTAAATTGAAAAGCTAATGGAGTGAATTCCCAATGAGTCATTGACATTTTAATTGTCCTCTATAAATGAGGGTATAAATGTCAAATTGAAGGGGAGTAATGTAATTTCTTAAACTGTGTGTAAAATTAAAGGGGACAATTAGAATGGGACGGAGGGAGTATTTAAATTAGTTCAATTAAAATTCTAAATATAGTAAGAGAATATAATTAATGATATTAAAGAAATACTCCCTCCGTCCCATTTTAATTGTCCTTTATTCCTTTTTGGGATGTCCTAAAATGAATTGCTCATTTCAATTAATTAAAACTAATTTCATCTATTTTTTCTATCTTACCCTTATTTATCCTTAAATTGAAAAGCTAGAAGAGCTCACTAAGCAACTCAATAAATGAGGGTATAAATGTCAAATTGAAGGGGAGTAATGCACTTTCTTAAACTATGTGTAAAATTGAAGGGTATAATTAAAATGGGACGGAGGGAGTAGTTTTTTTCTTTTTTATTTAATGCAAGGGGCTTAACGTATGAGCTCTAATTTATATAAGAAAGAAATTAGAATTCTAAAAAAGGGCAAACGAGTCATTTCGGTATCTCCGTTTCCTCTTGCAGAGTGCAGAGCTGAGAGCCCGCCCAGGATTTCCTTTCCATGCAAACCAGACAGTTCTGATCCGTTGAAAATTAACACACCAACAGACAATGCACTTCTTCACTTCTCCTTCTCCTGCACAGAAACCAAGCTTCACTACAGTCTTCTCTCCCTCTCAAAACCCTAACTGTCCTTCCAAATTCCCTCTCAATTTACCCTTCAAAACCCTCTTCCTCTCCCTCCCTGCCTGCCTTCCAAGTCAATCATCCTCTTCTGTCCTCGAATCACTAGATAACGAAGCCATAAAAAACGACACCGTTTCGAAGCGAGATGCTCTTGTCGTTCGCCGCCCACTTATGGAGGTATCCGGTGAAGAATCCTTGGGCGAGGATGACGACAAAGCGGAGACGAAGGATGCCTTGCAAGGTCTCACCGACTTTGCCAAGAAGATTCCCATTTTTGAACCGGAGAAAGTCGAATCAGGTCCTCCTCGTGAAAAACCACTTGTAATTAATCTGGACTTGGCATTGTATAGAGCCAAGGTCTTGGCGAGGAATCATATGTACCAAGAAGCAGAGAATATACTCGAGAAGGTATGTACATGCACTTACACGTATACGCATCGTACTGTTTACATATATTTGGTTTACGTCATGATTCTCATGAATATTGATTCAAATCGGATTATTTACTCGTAATGTTATTAATATTGTTTTTATTTTGGTGTTGAAGTGTATATACTATTGGCCTGAAGATGGGAGGCCATATGTGGCGTTAGGGAAGATATTGAGCAAGCAATCAAGAACAGCAGAGGCTAGAGCCGTGTATGAAAAAGGTTGCCAAGCAACCCAAGGCGAGAATTCCTACATTTGGCAGGTTAATTTGCTTGTTCTGTGTGTTGTCATGTGATTATACTTCAATTAATATTCTCCACAAGTGATCCGATCCGCTGGTGGTTCTAGTTCAATTCTAAAACAATTAGTGGTGTGCAATTTCTTCACAGTGTCACACATTTTCCAAAAGGAATAATAATGAGGGAAAGAAGGACAATTGTTCACCCTACAGATTTTCCCACTTGTTGTTCTGTCTTGGTGTTTTCTTAATCCAATTGTTCACCCCAGACATGCTTGTATTTATTTACTCTTTCCTTTTATACTCATTTTGCAAGTGACTTGGATGGTTTGTGGTACTCTTTAACTATGGAGGACAATAAAAATTTTGTGTTTTGTGCAATAAGGACTTGGGTGTTAAATACGACAAGCACTCTTGGTATTTGTTAAGATTAGTTACTTTGTCATTCAACCCAATAAGTTGGGTTGCCTTGTTGGTTTGGGGCGTTTCAACACTCCCCCTCATGTGTGGGCTGGGCAACCCTGATGGTCCAACAGGTGCACAACAAACAAGGCCCAACACTAGGACAACAAACAAACACACAAATGCCCACACTTGGGGCAATAATAGTTGGGGATTTTAAGTTGCGGAGGCTAAGGTTCGAACCCGAGAACTCTCGCTCTTATACCATGTTAAGATTAGTTGCTTTGCCATTCAACCCAATAAGTTAACTTGTTGGTTTGAGGCATAGATCTTCTTTTATATAAATATTCTAACAGTATTGTTGGAGTATGCAGAAGTTATTGAATATTGTGAAAATGAATATGTTGGGGTTTGGATTCATTATGATTGATATAATGAACTGCATTCATATGTTACTTTTATCTATCGTATTTGAGGATTGACTATTAACATTTTCTCTTGGAGCAGTGTTGGGCTGTTCTAGAAAGTAAGATGGGAAATGTAAGAAGAGCAAGAGACTTATTTGATGCTGCTACAGTTGCGGATAAAAAACACATTGCTGCCTGGCATGGCTGGGCAGTTCTAGAGCTGAAACAGGGAAACGTCAAGAAGGCAAGGCAACTTCTTACCAAGGGCCTTAAATATTGCAGCGGAAATGAGTACATCTACCAAACACTTGCTTTGCTGGAAGCTAAAGCAAACCGGTATGAGCAGGCTCGGCACTTGTTCAAGCGGGCCACCAAGTACAATCGAAAAAGCTGTGCCAGTTGGCTTGTAAGTTTTTGGTGTCTTGATAGAAAGAAAATTCTCCATATAGTAATTGTAGCTTTAGTGATTTATTGCTTCTGTTGGATTCTTCTTCCACAGGCATGGGCACAGCTGGAGGCACAACTAGAGAATAACCAAATTGCAAGGCAACTCTTTGAGGTAATTTTTCTCTGTATACCATCATATTTCAACATTGGTATCATTTCCCTGCTGCAAAATTGAGGCCAAGAATGACTTTCACCTTCATGGTTTTGTATTGAGTTGATCTTGCGTTTTAATTTTCAGAAAGCAATCCAGGCAAGTCCAAAGAATAGATTTGCGTGGCATGTCTGGGGGGTTTTTGAAGCTAATATTGGTAACATTGAGATGGGAAGAAAACTTTTGAAGATAGGCCACACACTTAATCCAAAAGACCCAGTTCTCCTACAGTCTCTTGCATTATTGGAATATAAACACTCAACTGCAAATCTTGCTAGAGTGTTATTCAAGCGAGCATCTGAATTAGATCCTAAGCACCAACCAGTATGGATGGTAAGTAATTTCTTCCGAGAGTACAAAGATCTGTTCATGAAAGTTGATTTGCTTTCCTGTTTTTATTTTCTCCATATTATATTGTGCAAGCCAATTGTGAGACTAAATTCTTTCGTTGATTCTCTTTAATTGCGAAAAGTTCATTGATTTTATCAAAAAAACAAAGAGTTTATTGATATATGTTGGGCATGGGGGCACAGTTTTAGTTACTTTTTTACAGATATACAGTAGTATAGGGGATGTTATGTTCTACTTCATGGGCCAAAAGTTTTCAAATCTGAGGCCTTTTTACATTCTTCTTCTATTTTCGCTCATCAGAAGTAAACACTCTTTCTCCCGCCTAAGAATCACCTCTTAATTTTTGAAGTTTGACCTTTTCTTTTGATGCACAACTTTTGAATTGACTGTAATATTTATCAGCTGATATAACTTCTGGCTGTTTAGGCTTGGGGTTGGGTGGAATGGAAAGAAGGCAACTTAGCCAAAGCAAGGGAATTATATCAAAAAGCACTGTCCATTGACTCAACTAGTGAAAGTGCTGCTCGATGCCTACAGGTAATGATTGTACCTAGTTATTCATATTAGATATAGGATCAATTAGCCACGTGATTTTTCAGGGCTTAATAGTATTGCTTAATGCCATTTTCTATCTATGGCAGGCTTGGGGGGTTCTTGAGCAAAGAGTTGGTAACCTATCTGCAGCTCGACGATTATTTAGGTCCTCACTGAATGTAAATTCTCAAAGTTATATAACATGGATGACCTGGGCATCATTGGAGGAGGACCAAGGAAATCCTGTTCGTGCAGAAGAGATTCGCGACCTCTACTTCCAGCAGGTGAGGGATTTTTACTAGTAGAAAATCTGTCTGCAATAAGCCAATAACACACTCGCCTGATATCTCTTTACCTCCAATCTCTTAAGTTGTGCATTTTAAACATCCTTGCTTGTTTCTGGTGCTTGACATATTGGCATGTGGATGGGAGAATCTAAATTCCGAACAGGTGTTGAGGTTTTCCTTATCAGGATTTTAACTCCTATGAGAAGTTTGAACTTCTAGAGGACCATGCTTACATTTTCTCTGTTGTATGCCACAGCGTACTGAAGTTGTGGATGATGCTTCATGGGTTACTGGATTACTAGATGTCATCGACCCAGCACTTGACCGCATAAAGAGACTCATGAACTTGGATCAAAACCCATACAATAAGACACCTGAACAACTTCAAACAATTTCGGAAGCTAGTGGAAATAGGATTGAGGAGCATTCACCACCCTCTGCCAAAGGCGATAGAAGCAAGGTAGAACCTGGAAGTGGATTCAATTTGGATGCTTTTATAAAAGAAAAGTTATCATTAGATCCATTCAAGCTGGATATTCCAATAGGATCATCGAGGAAGTTTGTGTCAAAGAAAGTTAAATCTCCCAAAAGACTTGAGATTTCGGAGAGGACTTCAACAATACTTCCTCAAGCCAGCATGTAAGGAGTTCAGCTTGGTAGGCTAATAGATGCATTGTCGATGGATGGGATTGTTGAAACTGGAAAACTGTGGACGAATCTTTTAGGGCCGGAAAACCACGTTGGTACGTAAACTCCGTAGGAAACCTATACGCACAGATGTAAAATGAAAGCCAATGTAAGATGTCAAAATTTTTTGAATGTATATATGTAGTTTGTTTCTGTCTATACAACCATTGTGCATGAGTTTGAAGATAGAGAAGAAGATGTAGATTATCCTGAAATTTTTACAACATAAAGCAGGAAAGCTCAAGGTATTGGCAAATCATTCCCAGTCTTCCGCGTGGGATCGTCAAATTGATTGGATTGGATTCATTTTGTGATTCAGGGGATTCTAGGGTTAATAATTAGGTGTAGTGGTTGTTTAGATTCCATGTTTAGACTATGAGACCTTCATAGCTTGTCGATGTCCTAATTTTCCATTAACACATCTATGACAGAAGTGAGTCTTATACTTTCTTTTGCAGATTTTCTTGTCTGCAAAAGAAATCTACGGAATGTCTTTCACTTTTCACCTCAAAAGGCAAAAAAGAAGATGAAAAGATGAGAGATTTAATTATTTCTGTATTTTTTGGCTTTCTTTTGCAGATCATAGGCTTAAGCAAGTAACTTGAGAAGAGGATGGCAACTTAGAATTCAAAAGCTTACCTATAAAGCACATGCACTCATACAAGCATTCCATGTTAAGAACCCTAGAAGTCCCTTGGATCAACAAACACATCACCCGCTTGCCCCAGCAACCCAAGTTGGTCATCATCATCATTCACTGCATCTTGTTCAATCACTTTCTTCAAGTACCAGAGATCATTGATGCAGGAAATGAAGGATTCTTGGGGAAAATGCTCCATGAGAGGATCAGAGAGCCCTAGCTCAGTGATAATCACCTTGCAATCTTTCACAGTTTTAGCCAATCCCGACGCAAAATTCCACATACATTCCATGAGCTCCTGCAACCTCTCTCCCTCTCCAAAAATTCCATAGAGAAAAAGAAACCCAAATGGCTCTTCCAGTGAATCGCACATTGGCAATTTAAGGCAAGAAAAAATGATCTCTCTTGCCTGGCTTAGAAGAAACTTGAATGGGTGAGGCTTTCTTAGGTACTGAAGCTTGTATGCTTCACAAGAGTTCCAAATGCTAAACATAGCCCAAGATCCTGGTGTTTCAGTGATTATATTATCTTCATTGATCCATTTTTCTTCTTCTTCTTCTTTGAAGTAAGAAACCCACGTGCCTAAACTCAACTCATCTTTCAAAATCTCATCAATGTCTGCTGGATATATGTCTTTAGCTTTAAATTTATCCTTGTACAAGTGAATCGCCTGCTCTACTTTAAGCTTCTTTAGCTTCATAGTTTGAGGGAGACCTTTCATGTTTACCCCAACTGGTTGAACAAAAATGACCAAAGAACCAAAACTCGTGTAATTGCATTTGATGGTGAAGAGATTGGTAGATGCTACATTGCTTTTCTCTGTGGCTGTGAAAGTGTAATTTGCTCCTTTCTTTATCAACCATTCCTCAATTGACTTGACCAGTCTTAAGCCAATCCCCATCCTCCTGCAAACATCATACGAAACAAGGTGGAAATGAAAAACACATTACCATGAAGCTTGGTGTCCTAACCGGTTCGGCTCTCCCGAGTATGTCTCTGCGTTGTGATCCCGGTTACGACACTTGGAACAGATGTCTCTAAAGTACTATGAAATACTGTTGGTGATATTCAATGGACTTTTTTACCTTTATATTATATTTTAAGAGAGACAGAGCTTTAGACATAATTTACCTGTATCTAGGAGAGACGCGAAGGCCTAATATGCAGCCCAAATTAACATAATTTTCTCTTTGTTTAGTTCCCACACACTTAATGCATCCTCTTACCACACCAACAAGCTCTCCAATTTCCTCTACTTCAGCAACCTGTAGAACCGACGTTCAAGAACATTAGTGCATATATTGTCTTAATGTGACAATTTAAAAGAGAAAAATTAAAGGGAGAAGGAAAAAGAAATTTACAGCGTCAGATTTGTTAATTTACTTACCAACACTACATGAGAAGGGTAGAACCTGATTCTACACAAGGGATTACCGACAATGTTTGTGAATATGGAGAGCTCTTTGTTAAAGTTAGAAGCTAATATGTCACAGTTCCTCTCTAGTTTCCCCACCACTTGAATATCTCTGTCTTCATTATATTCCCTTATTATAACCTTGTTCTGAATGTTGTCAACCATTCTTTTGTGTAAAACAAGTCTATATATGTGAATTTGCTACCAAAAGGGCATAGCTAGATGCTACAAGTGCATCTGCCTTTTATGCTAAAGAAATTTTTGTCGTCTTTGCATTTATCTTCTTTTTCGTGGCTTTTATGAGGTTTTGCAAAAGTTGTAGGCCACCCTGATCATTGTGCTGTGCTCGTCACTTGGGTGATAGTCTATTGGTTATCACCCAAGAGAACCAATAGCCTATTGGTTATCACCTTGTGTTGTGATTTTCAGTGCGTGAACCTAATGACTCAAGTTTAGGCCCACATTGATCTAGAGGGCAAACTTGTACGATGCTCTTTTGGTTATGTTGAAAATCCACACCCTTGATAGCCTAATGGTTTGGGGCGAAATCGTATGGATTCGAAAGGTCTTGCATTCGATTCTCATTGGGAGCAATACCCTTGTAACCACGCATTGGATTTAGCCCAACTTATGATTCTCGTTGGGAGAATCGTATAGATTCGGAAGGTCCTGCATTCGATTCTCGTTGGGAGCAATACCTTGTGACCAGGCATTAGATCTTAGCTCAACTTACGTAGTTTGGCGTCAAGTGAAACTTAAATTTGGCGTCAGGTGAGAAATTTATGTGCGTAAACCAAATGGTTCCGGTTCCAGAGGATACATCGGGTCCGCACGGTTTTGTTTCTCCTTATCCCAGCTGCTAACGGCCGAACCTAATGGGTTAAAGCCCAACTCACTTGAGTTAAAAAAAGAACTTGTTGGTGTAATGAGAGAGGACTTGATCTTATATAAGAAACTCACTTGTTTTTGGATGTGGTACATAATAGGTTACCCAAAAAAAAGTGTTTGTCAATTGCAACCAATCATCTCAAAATTTCACTAGGGATTTTTTGTGGTAGATCGCAAGCTCTATAATTTTGGTTAAATTTAATTTATTGGGAAAGCTTGAGTGCTTAAACAAGAAATCGATTGCAAGTTCAAACTAAACTTGAAAATTCTGTCTACAAGGTTGCCAAGCGAAGACCAAGAGATTAATTCAATGATTCAAATTAACTCAGTTTGATTACACCCATCATTCTGTGACGACAATGAATCTTCCTTTCCTTGTACAAAATTTAACAGACCAATGAGCAGTACGCATTCGACCAAGTTTTATGGCAGTTTATGTCGAAAGTGTGAAAGCTGGCAACAGCTTTTTGCAGTCTTCCTTTGAATAGTGGAGAGCAGTAAGCATTGACCATCTGCATATCGAACAAAACCTTCCATGTGATTTACTGAGTCTTTTTTTCAGAAACATCTGCAGATTCTACCCTTCCATATTAATTTCTGCAGCTTTCGGATCTTTTGAGGTACAAATCATACTGTATTCCCATCTTAATTATCTTATTTATAAATCCATTTTAGTAATTAAAACTTCTCATTGTTTTTAGTAAATTTAAATATCCACTGAAACTCAATCAGGGTTGCAATGCCCTGACGTCTTATTTGCGTTGTGTTCTGCATAATGCATAACTTTTACTCGACATTTTGATGCATATGTTAAGAGAAAAATCGCACGCCATGGTAGTCATAGCTTCTTGTGCTAAAACCACACAGATAAAGAGCACAACCACGGACTAAACCAATAACAACATCCAAACCAAATAAAGATAAAAGAACCAATCAATAAACAGTAAAATTACGTGATTTAGCAACAGCTTACGTCCATGGGCTTGTATTCTTTTTCTTTATCAAAAAAAAAAGCTTACGTCCATGGGCAGTAGAGATCCATATTCACTATATTGGATAAGACTACAATGAGTAAACAAAGTCTCTCTCAAGGTTTTACAGTGTCAAACTCCCTCGCGCACATGCTGCAATACAAAAAATTAGATCCAGTTTTTCTATTTAACATAACACTAGTTGCGACTTTCGCTCGAGTGGCTACTCAGTTTGTCGTACATCCACAACCCCATTCATATCAACTATATTGTCCTCTTTGGGTTGTTCAGTTCTCGTGGATACATCGAACCCGCACAGCTATGTTTTTCCCTAACTAGACTATGTTTTTCCCTAACTAACAAGTGAGACAAAGCTCAACTCACAAAATTAGGGAAAATGCTTATGTTAGGAGTGAGTTTGTGTTATAAAGAAACAATTGTCCCACATCTTTTCCGATGTGGGACTTTCTAACGCAGTTCGCTCGGGTTCTTGCTCTCGGATATCTTCAGCATCAAAATTAGCTCGAATGCAATACCTTTCGCTCAGTGAAAATATATCATGTGTTGTTGAACCAATTCCCACACAGCTATCCGAACATTTAGTGTATTGTCAAGAGTTTATAGCGACAGGCTACAATCGATTATTAAGTCATATCATGTGGATGTTATAATTCAGTTCTGTTATTTTTTTCTGAAATTATTCTCTGGTACCCACTGCAAAATACTTGAATGTGACAAACAAGAGTACAAGATTCAACTAGAAACCATGTGAAAGAAAAGGTTGGCCAGGCAGAAATTTAAGGGTTGCAAATTGGTCTTCCAACTTATAATTTTTTTCTTGTCCTTCAACACCAGAAAATAGAATCTCAATTTGATGCAACATTATGCCTTGGGATGTTCACTCAGTTGCTGCCACTGTGTATGTTAAGAAAGTGAGAAAAAAAATGATTTTGGCGATGGTTTCAGCCCCCGAGTTTGGATTGACACAACTATTTTTGAGTTGTTTGTGCTAGGTCTCATCCCCTAAGTTTGGGCTTAGAATCATACCTTATTCTCGATTATCAAAAAGGAAAAGAAGAGAAAGGGATGAAATCAATGCTCCTATTTCCTGTTCCTATTTTACACTGGTTTGCAGTTTAAAGCTCTAATATTCTCATATTAAAAAAACCACTACTTTATTTAAATTTCTACTATGTAATTGTAATGAACAAAATGCACTAGGAATTTATATGGGCATCAGTACCTAGATTCAACCCCCGAGCCCAGTTGTGTGGGCTACAACTCAAGGGAGGGCAAGAAGGACGACATGACTAGCCCATCCTCGAGGCCCATAACCACTTGACCATTATCAGCCTGTCGAGCCCAAGTCCAGAGTTGGGCCATATGACATGAGCAGTTAACCGCACACGCAATCACGCACGGTCCCATCACCATTCACCCATGGGCTCCTAGAGGCTAGAGGCTAGAGGAATACTAGGCTAGGCAGTTGAAGGGATAAGTTCAACAATTTTCAAATCGAACCCACCGTCTTCTTCAACCCCGATGTGGTCATGAAAACGGATGGAAATGTAAAAGCATTCTCGTTTAATCTCTTATTAAACATCTTTCACCAAACTATCATTCTGCGGTAACGACGAATCTGATCTGTTTAAGAAGGTATGTTTTCGATGAATAAATCTTACGTTCCATACTTCCATTATCTTAATTGAATTCAGTCCATAAGCTTGGACACAACTGAATTGTTAAGGTTTTTTATGTACATAGTAGACTCCTTTGTTGATTTCAATCGTTCCGGATATGTTTTTCTTTTTCACTATATATTGGAGATCTCTGTAAACTCTGAAGTAACTGGTCTTGTCATAAATATTTAAGTTGTAATAATTTGTGGAGTTTCGGATCTAGAGAAGGCTTGGTTAGGGAAGATTCTGGATAGTGTCTTGGAGTTTTACTTTGTTATCCTTTAGCATGTGAAGAAATATCATTGATTTTCGTTTATACTTGTTTGTTTGGAGTTGAGAAAGATTTTGGGTAGTTACCTTATTTTTTATTTGGCTCAAATTAGGAAAAAAAAATCTAGGCAAACTGGCCATGAAGTAAATGAAATATTATGAATTTGGAATTTAGCATGTCTCCTTTAGCATGTTTAGAGATGGTCATTCAATTTCTTTTATGCTGATTTGCTCAGGAATAAGAAATTTTGGGTAGTTGTTTTATATGTTATTTACGGTTTGATTTTGGGAAAAGAAATTCCATGTCTTTCATAATTTAAGTGCTTAAAATTTAAACTATAAGTTTGTGTCCTTTAAAACAAGCATATGAAAATGCTCTTTTGGTAGCATTTAGGGTGCAGATTCACTTGGCTCTTTTGCTTACTTTTGAATCATCCCATGATTTGCAGGCTTTAACTGTTGTAAGAGTGCTTCCTTTAAGATAGTGAAGGTTGCACTTCATGGCAAGGATAAAGCCTCAGGCTCTACTAATTCAAAGTAAGAAGAAGAAGGGGCCAAGTCGTATTAGTGCAACAACAATAGTTCTTTGCACTTCCATTGTTGCGTTAATCATATTGCTTTTTACAACTTACAGGCATTGGTCGAGAAGGTTTGTTTTTCATTTTTTGTTGTTACATGTTGGTTTTGCGACGTATCATCCTTGCTCAGGATTCATTGAACATATTTTACGCGTTACAGGTCAAGGGACCAAATAGGGACCACACAATCTGTTTTTGAGGTATAATTTGGAATTCCTTTCTAAAATAATCTTAAAGAGCTACTCTCTCCTCCCAATTTAGTGATACTCTATGCTCGTTCTTCTCAGCCTATAAGTTCTAACTGCCTTCAATTTTGTCATGCAGGACACTAATGCTTTCATAGATTCAAAGAAGTACGACATTCCTGGTTTTGTTGTAAGCTATTCAATGAATCAGTTACACAAGTTTCCTTCTATGTTATATGTTTTGAATATTTTACAATGCTAGCTATATCAGTTTTAGTGGTGGTGATGTTTTTGTTAAAAGAATGGACTGATTAATCTGCAAGTACCATACCAAGAAATGATATCAACTTATATTGGTGTAATGAACACATTCAAACTCAAAAGGATCTTTATGATTCTCGAAGAATGAAGGGCAAAGGAGAAAGACCTCTTGTTCTTATGTCTTCCCAACTACTTAGTGAAAGATGTACTTAATTAATAAGCAAGAAATTTTAAGATGGCCATCTTTCAGGGATCCACTCTTTTGCTTGCAGTATCCTTTAATGCATATATGTTCTTTGCGTTGGCACTTATGATAATTCCATGTGATGCAAAATCTTCAGTTGGGATGGATATATTTTTTATTCACTGCTCAGTACCTTTGTTACCTTTCATCTTTAGAGTTTTATGTCTAAATTAGTGTCATAGTTGCTCATGTACACGACAGTTAGGCTCTCTGTACTGTTATCTAAACTTATTAAGGGCCCTTGCTTCCTTGTAGATTCTGGATACATCAAAAGGTCAAGTAGTGGTGGAACTTTTCAAGGATGGCTCTCCCCAGATTGTTGACAAGTTCATTGATTTGTGGTAAACATGCAGAAGTATTTTATTTGCTAGTTACCTCAGTTGGTTATGATAAGTAGACATGATTTGCGGGGCTAAATCAATTTTGCTGCTCGAACTGACAAAATTTTTACTGCTAATTTTTCATAAATGCAAATGAGATACTGAAAATCAACTCAGCAATCATGAACTAACCTCTGTCTCTGCGAGAGAGAAATGTCTTTTGTATATATAAACTGCTTGGATCCGCTCCTCGCAGTTGCAATTCCAATTGTGTTTGCCCTGGTGTGGGTGATGAAGCCTGAAAATACAGCTATATTTCGTGAATGAGAAGGGAGAAGGATGGAAGGATAGGCCCTCAACGGGCCTAAGCTTTCTGCTGTTGAATTCTCGAGAAATTTTAAAATGTTAAACTAATATGATGTATGCTATATATATTGTTAAATTGGTTTCTAACTTATTTGTCTAGATGAATTTCTTGCAGAACCATAATTTCTTTTCTTTGAACAGTCAGTGTACCTGTGCTTCAGTTCTATGATATAATAAAATCAATTATGTGAAAGGGAAACTTAGGTAATAGATTTCTGTCTTATGTTATATATCAGGTTTTCTGATGAATTTGTCACACTTAATGTTACTGGGATCTGATGATACATCATTGTTACGATTCTGGAGCATAACTTTACTTTTGCCATTTCTTTTCCCCCTGAATATCTCTATTTGTATTTTTATATGATCTTTGACCCGGACATCATGAAGTTTTTTGAATTAACTGGTTTTTGCAGTCAAAAAGGGTATTTTAAGGGGATGCCTTTTAATCATGTGATCAAGAATTTTGTGATTCATGGAGGAAATTCTGAAGGGCTTGGTGCTGCTGAAGAGTGGACATCAAAAGGGAAGCTTCATGATCAGCTTGCTACAAGGTTTTCTGGCTTGAAATTTGGTTTCAATACCTTTTACTTGTATATTATGCACCTGTGCTGATGAATTTTTAATTGTGATTTATCAGCCCAAAGCACGAGGCATTTATGCTTGGAACTTCAAAAACTAGCGACAGAAAATTATTTGAGCTATACATTACAACAGCACCGATACCTGATTTGAATGATAAGCTTTTAGTGTTTGGAAGGGTCATCAAGGGAGAGGATGTGGTGCAGGTAATAGTTTGTATTTCTTGCTTCTTTTGTCGAAGACTACAATTTATAATATGAATCTTTTGCATACAATGTTTTATCAGGAAATTGAGGAAGTTGATACAGATGAACACTATCAACCCAAGTCTCCTATGGGAATCATTGACGTAACACTGAAACGCGAGCTTTAAGGGTAATTTCTGAGCTTTTCTAAAGTTTTTCTACCCAGCAAAGTGGTTCTGGAATAGCTTAACGGTTTGTGACCCTATTTTTTTTTCATACATGTGTTTTTCCATGGAGGTTGTAAATTTTGGTCCTTCTACGCATTATGCTACATAGGGGAGGGCAGATTTTTCCGTGTGTTTATTATCGTGTTGATATGTAAAGTGGAAGTTAGATCTAGAGTCCAGAAAATGTAATATTTATTTCGTTCCTTGTGCTTGTACTGATCATTATGATGTTCTAGACTGTATTTTCCAAGATTGCTTGACCATCTCAGAGACTATCATTTGGGTTTTCTCTCTTGTTATTTGGAGGGGTGAAATTCTTTGTGATAATAGCATATTTGAAATTCTTTGTTTGACTGGGTTGTGCTTATCTGATTGTCTCACAGACAGGAAAATCGTTGGTATTTGAGTTGTGCATTCCACATTATTTATACATATTTTAACATGATTATAAAAATAATTTTTATTTTTTCCTTCAGATTATTTAATCAAATAGTTTTATAATCTTTAATTTATACGCGGCTTTTTGATGCGAAAAAGGAAAAGGCCGTGGTATTAGATCCGGGCCTAGATCTGTTTTCTGATATGATTAAAGCCCAACCTTAAACAGGTTGCCCAATAGGGTAGCCCTAAAATTCTGAAGTTTTATCTTTAAAATCGCGCCTAAACTCCATTCGCCTATCCCAAAAGTCACAATTTCCCTACCAAGTTCCCAAATATGGAGAACCCGCCATTGCAGATTTTCAGAGACGTCAAGCGGAAGAACTAATGAGTCACTTCGCCAAACGAATCTGCTCCAATGACTCGGATGGAGACTCGCACATTGAAATAGATGATCCACCACGAATGGAAGAACAATCAGAAGAAGGTCCAGTTCTGGCTTTCGTTGAGTACGCAAGATCCGTTGCGTTTTCTCAATACGAAGTAGAAGGAGAAGGAGGATCTTATGATAGGGCCTGGTTGGAGTTGGATCGTGTCTCGGATCCTTAAGTCTTGTATTGCTTATTCGAGCGGTGTCAACTCCGCGATTCTGCTTTCCGATCTCGATTAGGTAATTTTGGCCTGGTTGGAGTTGGAACGTGTGATCCTTGTCTTGTATTGCTTATTCGAGCGGTGTCATGTCCGCGTTTCTGCTTTCCGATCTCCCTTAGGTAATTTTTGAACTGGTTGGAGTTGGATCGTGTCTCGGATCCTTAAGTCTTGTATTGCCTATTCGAGCGGTGTCACCTCCGCGATTCTGCTTTCCGATCTCGCTCAGGTAATTTTTGTTCCTGCGTAGTTCCTGAGAAAATTGATGATTAAATAAACAGACAGGATTCGTATCATAGTTTTTGTTTGGTTCAATTTGTTTTAGTTTGTTAATTGGAAACAATTTGAAAGACGCGATTCAAATAAAACGTGTAAAATTGGCATTTGTATCAGTGTAGGAAGTATGCTTGCACTTGATAGGCCATGTATTTCAACTTCTGCAGAGAGTGCTGTTGAAGCGAGTGCAACACTACTGCAGAGAGTGCTTTTGTGTCGTTACATTTGGCTATTGCTATTTCCAAATTGAGATCATATTGATGAAAACTGCTTTTTCCCTGATGCCTTGGTAAGAAGCAGATCCAGAGACTGGCCTCTTTTAGTATTTTCATTTGTAATTACCATTTTCAATATCTTACTTGACTTATATTATCCCTTTTTTTCTTTCTGGATACTGAAATCCACTGTAAAAGTTACATGTTATATGAACCTTTATTCACCTTCATGTAGACATATCTGGATGCCCCTTTCTTAGAACCAATCATCTGAGACCCTTGAAACCTTACTGGGGGTCATGTTAGCCCTCTTCTAGATACAATAGCTTGTAGTGTTAGCATTCAAGATTATATTTCTGTTGACAATCTTTTCTAGTTGTTTTTTTGTCCTACGTGTGCTCATATCTTTTCTAGATACCCGTACGCTTGAAACTGCTGTGAACCTCTAACTTAGTTCTCTATACAATGAGCCGTCTTCTACATACCATAGCTTGTAGCATTGGCATTTAATATTCTATTTCGACTGACAACCTTAGATGATGAAATTCAACTTTGGAAGTACAAGATTGCCGAGCTCTATTTTTTATTCATAAGTTATATATATGTTGTGTTACATGTAAATCATTATGACTGGCGGAAGTAGTTATTTGGATATGGATATGCCTCACAGATTTTTTTCACAATATAGTGTTAGCCTTGAAAATCAATTTACCATTTTTGTCAAATTTATTTTGCTGAAAATTTTTGTGGGTATTACGTCCAGGGGTTGTTGAAGTCGTTCTTGTTAGCTTTAGCTGCTTATGCTGTTGTCCATTTCCAACTTCTTATTTTCTAATTGTCCCCAACCTCACTTGTTCAAATTTTTGAGAATGACTAGATAGATTCTTAGTAACTTTTCTCACTTGGCCAAAGTATTGCAGCTATATATAATTGATCTTCGTGACAAGATGACCAGCTTCAGCCTCTATGGAGTTGTCACTGAGATTTTCAAGAAAAGACCACAAAAGCTATTTTCTCATTACTAATCAAGGAAACAACGGGAGCAATCTGGGAAAGCCTACATTTCTCCAAATCTTGGTATTGGCATTCGATTAAATATATTTAACTGTTTCCCTCAACAGAACAATTTATCTCACTTGTTATCTGTAAAAATGCTTCTCAGGTCACTTGGGAGATTAGGCCTTGGTCACACTGTTTATCTGGGTCTGTCATGTTAACAAAAAAGGTAAGTATGTCCAACATATTGCTCAATTTCTTAATGTATAATAATGTTACGTTAGGGTCCGCAATAACTTTCTCGATTTTAATTTTTTTTGACATTCTGCTATCATATTATGCATTTTTAGTATTTTCAAGAATTTGTCTATTTGTTCATTAATGATTTAATGTCAACTTTGAAAGGAATACATGTAACTATCTTGTCATCTAGTTGTTTTATTTTATTTGGCATCCTTGGACTGTCATGGTTTGAGAAAGATGTTGGAGCGTCTCTCACCAACCTTAGTAGTTTACCAGCAGTGCTAAACTCATCTTGTCTTCATAAGTTATCATGCCTTTCTGATCTAACCAGCCAGGTGAGCTCTATGCATTCAAAATACTTGTGAACTTAGCCTTTTTTTTGTGTGTGTAAATTCTTATGAACTTGGTTATTACATTAATTACCTAGAAATGAGGTTTCTTCTTGTTTGGATGTGATGCGCAACCATCTGGATTCCGTAGGTGACTTTCTGCTTTGGCCTGAAATTAATAGTTTTTTTTAAAAGAAAAACCATTTGACCTCTGAATCTGATAGTGTAGACTGTAGACTGAGTCTTATAAAATTTACATATGGCTGAACGCCAGCCTTTTCTTTCAAAACAGGAATAACACGTGCGCTTTTTTTTTCTTTCCTTTTTTTTTTCCACTTTCGTGTCAAGTAACTTCTTTGTCATCTGTCGGAGGCAGGCTTAAAAACCCTTCTAACCCCAGTGAAGAACTAATTTGACGAAATTAT
This sequence comes from Tripterygium wilfordii, assembly GCF_013401445.1. Taxonomy (NCBI): domain Eukaryota; kingdom Viridiplantae; phylum Streptophyta; class Magnoliopsida; order Celastrales; family Celastraceae; genus Tripterygium; species Tripterygium wilfordii. Next base: position 13,039,873 of record NC_052245.1, on the reverse strand, counting down.
TATATCACGTCTACTGATTTTTTGTCACTCATTTGGGCAAATGCGTCAATAGATCTGAGCTAGGTTGTTCATAAAATTTTGATACATATAGATATAGAATTAAACTGAATTTATTGATCATATTATATAATTCAATTAAGATGTCGGATGAAAGTAGGATTTCTTTCTCTTCTTTCATTTTTTATTTGAGAATTGAATGAAGGTTTTTTGATGGGTCATGTTCGCATCGATCAAATTGATCATTGTCATGTTAATTCAAGACTTTCTCATGCCCTTTGCGATAACAAAAATGGTACTCTTAGATTAGGAGACGTTATGGGAGTTTTGAGTTCGAGCCATAACAAGATCTTGACTTTCTTGAAAAAGTAGTTGTTTAAATAATGGAAAAAAAATTGGTCAAATATCAAACTTTTACAGTATATGACTATCCAATATCTGTGCATTAGTATAGATGTACTTAATTAAATAAAGAATTCTGAGTTTGCTTAGTTCAGAATCCCCAATCATTTTGTTCCTGAAAAATAGATGCAATTATAAGTTCTTATGTTTTGAAAATGTTGTTTCTTGTTATTTATGACCTTTTCATGTTTATCGAAAGAGTAAAAAGGATCATTTTATTTAAAAACTTCTCTTGCATGAAGAACAAATTGTGCACCCTTCTTGACTAGAAAATGTAAGTGTCCTGGTTGTCTTAGTAGATTGCAAGAGGAGAAGGTTATTCATCCACTCATGATAGTGCAGATATGTGGGAGATCAATTGTGTTGTGGGCTAAGTTGTGAATAATGAAGGATAAAAAAAATCATTATGACATATCTAAGGTCGCTTGTACTGAACCTTGTAAGACAGGAACCTGTAGTCATGGATTAGGGATAAAAGAAGAAGCGTCTCCTTAGAATGGATAAAGGTTATTCAACAGATTTAGGGTCGATAAGAATCCAAGGAGACACCACTCCGTCCAGCCCACATTTTGGATAGGCTTGAATGTGTAGGTCTCCCAATGGACATAAAGGCCCGATTTAAATTACCGTCAGTCTCTGGACTGCTCGCCCAATGACCTGGGCCCAGCCCAACACGAAACTTGGATACCCAACCAAAGCTTGGATTAATGTTGGATAAGCCGTTTGAATATTTGAGCCAATAAATGTTTAGGTTTGACTAATTTTTTGGGCCCAGCCCAATGCAAGACAAAACTTTGGGCCAGCCCAATTTATGACAAGTCTTTGGGCCCAGCCCAACAGGACTGGACTTTGGGCCCAGCCCAATACATGACAAGTCTTTGGGCCCAACTCAAGACAAGGCTTTGGGCCTAGCCCAATACAGGACAGGACATGGGCCCAGCCCAATATAGGACTGGACTTTGGGCCCAGCCCAATGCGAGACTATGGGCCCAGCCCAATACAAGACAAGACATTGGGTCCAGCCCTATACAAGACAAGACTTTGGGCCCAGCCCAGGACAGGACTTGGGGCCCAGCCCAATACAAGAAAGTCATTGGGCCCAGCCCAATACAGGACAGGACTTCGGGCCCAGCCCAATATGGGACTCCAGCCCAATACAGGACTTTGGGCCCAGCCCAATACAGGACTTTGGGCCCAGCCCAATGCAGGACTTTGGGCCCAGCCCAATGCTGGAATTTGGGCCCAGCCCAATACAGGACTTTGGGCCCAGCCTGATTGGAATCGTTAACTTCGAGCATTTTAATTGGTCCCCCCTTCAGAGTGGGAAGAACTAGCCATCTTCCTCAATTCGGGAAATGAATGTCCATCAAGGCCCTGGTGAACTTTTACCACCCAATACAAACTTTGGGCTCAGCCCAACATAATGCTTGGGTTGGGAATATAAAATTACAAAAATTCTCATGCACAGAAAATGAGCAAAAACTATTTGCTTTTGAAAGGACTAATAGATTTTAAGAAGCCAATCAGGAAATTGTCGCTAAAATAGTAAAATGTATAAGCTAGTTAAAAATAAGCAAAAACAAGTTTGTTTTTAAAAAGAAAAGGCCATGACAAACCACCGCCGAATTGGATCTACGCTTCATAAAAGGGACTCCATATAAAAAAATAATCAATGCAGACTTTTCAGATTCTCAATTTTACCTCTTCCAAGAATTCCTAAAATTATAATATGAGCATGTTGTGATTCCGATACTCACACAGATTACCCAAATATGCAACTACAACCAGAACCGCAAAGCAAAAAATAGAGCTCAGAAAATGTGAGGATGCTCACTAACCTGTGATGAGATATTTCAGTCCCAAGAGTGGACAAATCTGGCTCGGCAAGCATTGCATTTACAAATGTTGTTTGGACGCTTAGATAGATACCATAATTGCTAACGTTCCTAAGATGAGCAAGCACACAGAGAGGGCATAAATATATAATACTCATCCTTGAGCATTTCCTGTGCTAACCTTCTCCATATAGGCTATCACGTCTTATCTATAATGCAAAAACTGAACCTTATATATCAGGGTTGTTTTGGAATACTTTGCCCTGTAATTTGGGTCTTATATACTTAATTCGCATTCGATAATTTAATAGTTAATCTATCATCAAAAATTTATCTTGTAGTGGGTTTCAGCATTTATCTTGTGGATTCAAGCAATTGCTCATAAAAGATGTCATCCAAACTTTCCGAGTAAAAGTCCTATACTATGCTCATGCTTCTAAAGAAACACGTTATTATCTAGTCCTGAGAAGGGCAGAAGGAGGAGAGCGTACAAAAGCCGTTGATGCCGCTCTCCTGAACTTACCTGCAGACTAAAGAGAGGAAAGCAACTGAGATGAAGTCAAGATCGAAGAATATGTAAATGACACTCATATTTGTGAACTAGATTAACACCCCCCCCCCCCCTCCTCCCCCCAAAAAAAACACACACACACACACACAAATGATTAAGGAAAGCCCACCCACCAAACCCCGAAGGGAAAATTTTATTTCAACAGCCCCCTACCATCTTACCCACGCCAGGTGATCCAACAAATATGATCTTATCAGCAGATTCTTTTTCCCGCCTTTGTGTTAAACTTATTTACAAGGTCACTGCCGCCTTTCTGGCCTCAGAAAACGTTTTAAAAAAAAAACAAAAACAGAGCTAAGTAAATAAAAGTATTTTTGCAGGGATAAAATACTTCAACAGAAAAACGCACCCTGTAATTATGTCGACCGCATTTTCAGGAGCTCCAACGGCAGCAAGAGCTACTTGGATTATTCGAAAGTAGAAATAGCCAGACCAACTTGCATGCTTGAAAACCTTCACTTAAAAGCAATATATTTAAGTCCTTGGTCTTTAACATGGTAATGAAGCACATTTTAACAGCTAATAGGAAACATGGATTTCTGATAAACAGGCACTAGTGTTGATGGCTGATATGTATATTCAGTAGACTAGATGTCAGATACAATAAGCTACAGACAAACATGGATGCAGTTCCCTGGATTTGTAACAAAGTTACAAAATGATAGGCATCCAAAGAAAAGCAAAAATAGACAATCAAAACATTAAATACCTTAATCACAACACTATAGCCTGAAAAGACTGCTGCCGGCATTGGATTAAAATAGCGTGGAAGGGATAGTTCCATGAAACAATGGCAACAGTAACACCAAGGGGATGGAACTACTTTACATTTCTTGTGTAGCATTGATCTTCCAGAAGAACTGTAAACATCAAGAAGAGGCATGAATGAGCTATAAACCCAACATATATGGCAATTGCGGCAAATAATTACTGATAGTGAGTATTCCACCACAAAAATACTCAAAACTTTAACAAACCAAGAGTATCAAAACTGATTTTGGCCATAGAAATGGCCCTCATATCTCAAGATGAACGATCCATTGACAATGTCAACCTTAGATTCAAACAGAGAAGTAGGGATAAAGAATCAGTAAAGTGTATTGCTTACATGGTTACTCATAAGACAATTAAATGAGGAACAGCCTAGACCATAAAGCAAAGATGGTATCACAATTCGCTAACTCCTATGTTGAAATCACAATGCAACTATATAACCATGCTGTATGATTTTAAAGGACAAACTAAAATGTAACAGCACCTATGGTAATTCAGGCTTTAGTCACTGTTCACCCTCGTAAAGAAGCCAAGTAATCTTCTTACATCTTGTCATACTTTCTCCTAAAGATGCATCCATTATTGTCTTTTCAGTATCACGTGAAGAGATTCTAACAAACGGAAAATTGATTAAGGAACTTTACAATCCTTGAAACGAACTACAAATATGTAAAAAGCAGACCAATCCTGCCAAAACCCAAGTCCCTTGAAAATTTGATAGTCCTTAGATTTATTTAAAACTTAAAAATCTTCATAAAGGCTTGCTTGTAACAAATGAAAAAGTGCTGAATCTTGGAGCAAAGAAGAAAATAAAGAGACATTCAATGATAAAAGGGTTTTTTTACCAGATATGCGTGACTAGAGCCCTTAAACGCAAATAAGCTCTTGGAGTTCAATGATGTGTTCCAGAAGAATTCGTGGCATCTGACACCTTTTCTTAATGTTACTTTTTGCCCAGGTTTCTTAGCCTTCCTTGCTCATGCAACAGGATCCTTAACCTACACATGTAAATGCATCTGGACAGTTCATTTTGCAAGATTAGTAAACAAAAGCGTACAAATATATATTGATATCAGTATAGATGGATGCATAGTAGGGTAGAATTAAAGGATTTGAATGTCGCCAGAAAAAGCTATCAACTACCACTGAAGAGACACTTCAGCAGAAACATCCAAAGATGGGCAAATACCATCCATCCTAACCGTATACTCTTATTCAAACCTGCAACAGAAGTAAAGTATGTTTGGAATAAATATTGGACTTCGCACTCAACACATTTGATCAACAGTATTTTATCCTTGATAAATAACTCTATGCAAAGTATAATCAGTTAAGAATTTCATGACAACACTTAATTAAAATTGAATCATCTAATTTCCTGCAACTTATATCCAATGGGACAGAAAATTTTATATATCAGAAAGGACGACAAGCAGCAAAGTGAACGATGCTATTTAGCAGATAGATACCAGTATACTACCAGGCCATTTAACTTTTTTACTTCAATGATATCAGACTATTTAAGCTTACCAGACTGAGAAAGCATCAATTCTTTATTGCTACGAATCCATACACACAAATCTAAGAAGAAGGAACGTAAGGATTACCATTAGAAATCATTTCAAGCATAATTACACTATATAGATTCGATATTCAAAGTACCAAATGCTTTATAATCTAATACTTCAAACGAAACAGAGAAAATAAGAGCCGAACAGCAACGAGATCCACATACTCGAGATGACCTTAATGGTACCGAGATCTGATGCATACTCCCAACCAAGGCCCAGCCCGCACCCAATATTACCCATGGGCCGGCTGTAACCAAGGCCCAGGGCCCAACCCCATCCCAGGGCTGGCCCGAAAACCTTGGCTGGAAGATTAAGGTTCCCCTCGCGCATATAAAGCACTTCCCCAGCCCCCATCTACCCGATGTGGGATAAGGGAACCTCCATGGGAACCTCCATCTACGCGATGTGGGATAAGGGAACCTGCAGCCTCACTGCATCAATTCCCTCCCTCCAACCAGAGAACACGTGGAGGTTCCCTCCATCTACGCGATGTGGGATAAGGGAACCTGCAGCCTCACTGCATCAATTCCCTCCCTCCAACCAGAGAACACGTGTCCCACGTGTGGCCCCCACCCCGTGGAGCACCACCCCGCGGACCCACATGCACCCGCACCGTCAGCATGGGTCTGGCTTCGATACCACATTGAAGTATACTCCCAACCAAGGCCCAGCCCGCACCCAATATTACCCATGGGCCGGCTGTAACCAAGGCCCAGGGCCCAACCCCATCCCAGGGCTGGCCCGAAAACCTTGGCTGGAAGATTAAGGTTCCCCTCGCGCATATAAAGCACTTCCCCAGCCCTCATCTACCCGATGTGGGATAAGGGAACCTGCAGCCTCACTGCATCAAGATCGCATTCTAATCAAACTTATTTCACCAAAGAAAAAAGCAACTGAGCAAGAAATTAAGAAGAAGAGGATAAAACTTGCCATAGCTTCAAAATTAAACAAGCAAGTAAATGCAAACTCGGATTAAACACAAGTACGGTGACGCTTAACTCACATATATGAAGCTGTTTTGCTGCGCTTGGTTCCTATCCAACACTGCCATTAACGCAAACAGCAAAAGATCTCACTCATACAAATACAAACAAAACACGATATGTAAAATCTAAAAAGCATTTCCGAATAAAACGTATAGAGAGCAAGAGAACAGGAGAGAGAAGCACCATCGGAGGCGTCGACGTCGATAGAAGGCACACTGGAAGCGATGAGCATCAACAAGAATCGACAGATCGCGTAAGCGAATGCTAGAACGATCAATGACTTTACATTCCCTTCCTTCTGAATTTATTCGCGGAGAGATTCAGTAGCCCTAGGTTTCTGCATTGATGGAACGCATCGCATGAAATGAGCATATAATTATCAGAGAGACAAACATTGGCTCGGAGAAGTGTGAGAAGAGTGAGCTTTGCGTTTTGTGAAACTGTTTTTCGGGATGTATAAAAGAAATAGGTAAATAAAGAAAAGAAAAGAAAAGAGAAAAGAATGGCGAGAAAGAAACAATTCCATGAGCTTTTCTTATTTAAGGTGAGTGGGTCTATATCACTTGTATTAAAATTATCCGTGCATAACCGATGATGAATCTTAAAGTTCAACCGGTTAGTCCGAACATTAAAAGTTGAACCGCATAATTTTAATTTTTTTAAGTATAATGTAATTTTTTTAATATAAATTTGTTATTTTCATTGCGATGTTAGAGCATTCACATTGGTATCTCTTAACAGATTCTCTATTTTATCTACAAAATATCACTTTTTGATAGTTTACAGATTCTCTATTCAACAAACACTGGATGAGTATATCTATTATAAATCTCTATCGTATTAAAATATTAGTTTCATCTTATTTTATTATTTCTTATGTGTATTATATGATTTCAAGTAAGGATTAAAATGTTTACGAAATATAATCTAGTTTATATACTAATTTTTAGACAAATAATTAATATTAATTAAAAATAAAATATATTAGTCAAATTTTTTAATAATATTTATTAATTTATAATAAAGTAAAAACAAATATTCTCAACGTCTATATTTCAAAAGTACAGATTTTTAACTGTTATATTTGAAAAATAAATCTTTTCAACGGCTATATTTGAAAAGTAAATATTCCTAACGGTTATATTTGAAAAGTAAAGATTCCTAACGGCTATATTTCTAAATTTATAAAAAGATGCGACCTTAATTTGTTGCTTACAACAATTGCTTCCTTCATTCTTGCTCTCCAATTTCAACTCTATTGTATTTGCTATCATCATTTCCACAATCAAATGGGTTCATTTTTTAAAAAATGGTTTCAAGAATCTGTTTTCGACTCTTCCTCCGATGAAGAGTTAGAAGAGATGCTCGTATTCGAAGCGGAACAACAAAGGTTAGAGAGGATGCGAGTCTCATCATCACGTACTCCACGATTGTATATCGATCGTGGCTTTATTGAAGGTCACGAACGACTTTTCAATGATTATTTTGCAGAGAATCCGGTTTACCCTCCTAATCGATTCAGAAGAAGATTTTGAATGCGACGTGATCTATTCCTTCGCATTCAGTCTGCCATAGAAGCTCATAAACCCTTTTTTCAACAAAAAATGGATGCAGCTGGAAAGTTGGGGTTATCTTCACTTCATAAAATTACGGCTGCATTTCGAATGCTTACATACGGTGTCTCCGCCGACCTTTTGGATGAGTATGTGCGAATCGGGGAGAGCACAGCAATATTGTCTATGAAGATATTTGTTAAAACGTTGATATCTATTTTTGGAAACGAATATCTAAGATCCCCAAATAGCGATGATATTGCCAGATTATTAGCTATTGGTGAAAGTCGTGGCTTCCCTGGAATGTTAGGGAGTATCGACTGCATGCATTGGAAATGGAAGAATTGTCCGACTGCTTGGAAAGGACAATTTACTGGCCATATTCACGAACCGACACTTATATTAGAAGCTGTCGCATCACATGACCTTTGGATTTGGCATGCATTCTTTGGATTACCAGGTTCACACAATGACATCAATGTGTTGGATCGTTCATTTGTGTTTGCAGAATTACTTCAAGGACATTCTCCACCAGTTCACTATAATGTCAATGATCGGCATTACTCAATGGGTTACTATCTTGCAGACGGTATCTACCCGTCGTGGGCTACTTTTGTGAAGACAATCCCTATGCCACAAACCAATAAGGCTAGGCATTTCAAAAAGTTACAAGAATCATGCCGAAAGGATGTTGAGCGTGCTTTTGGTGTACTTCAAGCGAGGTTTGCAATAGTACGTGGGCCAGCTCGATACTTCAAACGTTCAACACTTCATGATATTATGTTGGCGTGCATAATAATGCACAATATGATTATTGAAGATGAACGACATTTACACGTTCAACCCGACATTGCAGACATGTATGATCAGGCCGAAGATGGTCCTCCTACGCCAGTACTAGAACACTTACGAACTCGTGAATTTCGAGACTTTATTGACCAATACATCCGCATCCAAGATAGAGAAATGCATACTCAACTTCAAGCTGACCTTGTGGAGCATTTGTGGAATATTCATAGCAATGCTTAGTAATATTGTTGTTCGATATGTTTATTTTCTCGTAATCTTGTTCTTCGATTAAACTTTTGTATGCTTAGCTTTAATTTATATGTTATTAATTTAATATTTAATATTTTTATTAATTTAACATTTGTGTTGTTAGTTTTGTTTTAATATTAAGTTATTAACTTAATGTTTTTATTTTATCAATTGAATAGAATAGAATATTGTAATAGTTTAATAGAAAATTATGATATACAAAAAGTTCACAACCAGTACTAAAATATTTTATTATATTTTATTGTTTCAGATTCATTAATGCATCGCTACACTTATTGCACCATAACCGATTGTCGGTATTATATGTAGTTGGGACAGATACCATTGTAGGCATGTTTTGACTTCAATCTGTACGACTTTTGCGGTATTATAGCGACAGATCATTGTTTACAGAGACCAATGCAAATGCTCTTAGTGATGAGAATGTTTTTCCCTCCTACTTTGGGCCTTGTTAACATTAACTTCTTAACTAATTTGAATCATTTCAATTAATATCAGTTTTTTTTTCAATGACATATGACTCACGCACATACACATGCACCAACACCACATTGACAAACGCTTATTTGAAAGTAGCATCTAAACCAGCACTCACACTAACAAACACTCATTTGAAAGTAGAATTTAAAGTATAAACCAACACTTTTCTGCACCGTAGACAGAAATATACGAAGGTCGGAAGCACTACACATCCATAAATAATACATCCATAAACTTACATAACTGATGTGGCATGTCACATTTGCAAGCTGACATGACAATTTCAAAAAAAGAAAAACAAAACCTAATTTCACTTGCAACTAGTGGCGACAAAGACATAATTTCGAATTTCAATAACCCTCACCTCCCAAATCTTCTTCTTCTTGACGAAGCTCGAAATCCACCGCACATACCGAAAATCTGTGGTGCTTGTACAAACCCTCACCCATGCTTGAAATCCACCGCACATACAAGTGCTCGAAATCCCTGTTGCTTGTACAAGTGCTTTCGAATTTCAACAAAACCTAATTTCAAGCTCCAAATCTTCGTTGAGAGTTTGTACGGCCTGTGAATTCAGGCCACCTCAAGTGCTTTGTCATCACAGGCTACATTACTTCTCTTTTGCAGACTTGATTTGCATCATACTATGTTGTGTATTGTTACACTATTAAATGAGACAATGTAACTAGTTACGATGTCCGATTGGAACAACATAATGAGACACAATCTCCACTTGGGACAGAGCATCCCAAAAGGGGATTGCCTCATTACATTGTCAAGTTGCAACATCATAACTAAATATCAATTTTCAATTGGGACCTCGTACTAAGACATTTTTCTCATTTTGGACGATGCAAAAAAACTTGACAGTGACTTATTACACTATCAAATTATTTACACTGTCCAATTGGGACACTATAATAAGACATTGTCTCTACTTAGGGCAAAGCATCCCAAAATGACATTGTTTTATTACATTGTCTAGTTGCAATAACGTAACTAAATATCATTTTTTCAATTGGGACATCGTACTAAGACACTTTCTCCATTTTGCACGTTGCAAACAAATTTGAGAGTAGCTTATCACACTATCAAATTAGACAATGTAACTATTTATATTGTCCATGTAATTAATTACACTGTCAAATGTAATAAGTCACTCGTGAGTAAATTTGACAGTGTTGGCTTATTTTGTTTGGAGAGACTTATTACACTTTATATATAAATGTTACTCAGTCAATATTATAAGACGCTTGTGCATAAAATTGACATTGGTGACTTAGTAAGCTTGGCAGGATCTTATTACACTTTGAATATAATTAATTACACTGTCAATGTAATAAGCCACTGGCAAGTAAATTTTGCGTTGGTTGTTACAAGGTGTTTGATGGTTGTCAAGCGTTTAGTTTTAGTGCGAATGAATGTTTGATTCTAATGCTTAAATAGCAAATATTGTTAGTATTTGTAAGTTTTATCAGCTAAGTCAACACACATCATCAAACATATACGGAAAAACTGCTTTGGTAAACTATTAGAACTCTATGGACAGACTTCACGTATAGCCCAATTGACAAACCCAGTCAGGCCCACAATCGGTTCAATTTCCCGTGATTGGTCAAGTGAGGGTGCTTGATTGCAGTGATGGTGATTGTCGAGTCTCTCTATGCTTGAGTGGCCTATTGAACAACAACATCGAAATTGATTTTTGCTAGTGGCGACTTCCGTAATTTCATGGATCCATTGGTTTGGCCTGCATCACCCCGATCGAGTAACCTCAGAAGCATGTGGATTCAAGTCAAAGTGCCAAAGCAGCCCCATGACCGTTAACAAGATCGCAACATGATTATGCTCAAACGCATTCTCAATGATTTGCTCTCGGACGTTGCAGCCGACAAAGCTAGATCGCGTGATGACCTGCGGCTATAATGTGAGAGAAGAGCTGCAAAAGTAAAAAGGAAGCCCAAGGAGAGAGAAAAAAGAACTGCAAGAGTAAAAAAGAGGAGAGAGAAACAGAAAGTACAGAATTAATTATATCTTTTACTTAATTGACAATTTGGTTATTTAATTGGATATCTATGTGACATGTTGAGCTGTACATCCACATAGATTAGGGAAGTTTAGGGATGAGAAAATTAGGCACACATATCATTTTCACACTAAGGTAGACAGAAATACACGAAGATTTAGTGAGCTCACCAAGCCGGCATGGGTCCTACATCCGACAAAGTAAACCAACATCCTTGCATTATTGACTAGGAGCCCCATTAACTCCAAGAAAAAGTTCCTGTCCTTCGCACCTCAAGTCTCTACCATGAATCACCGTTAGATTTCAGCGATCATATTACATCATCAATCCAAAGGTTACAAACAATTCAACAACAGCACCGGAACCCACACGCAAGTAAATCCCTCAGGCATATGGTCTGTGTTTCTCTCTTCTGCCTCTGAAGTTCCGGATCATCTTCTTCTTCAATCAAAGACCACAGACAGTTCAACAAACACATATCGCGATCACGCAGAGGGAAAAGGAGAGCCAGAGTCATGGACGGAGAGAGAAGAGTTGGTGTGGCGGTGGATTTCTCGCCATGTAGCAAGAAAGCACTGAAATGGGCAGTGGACAACCTCGTCCGGGACGGGGATCACCTTATCCTCGTAACCATACGTCCCGAGGGGTACTACGAGGAGGGAGAGATGCAGCTCTGGGAGGTCACCGGTTCCCGTAATATATCTCTCTCACTTCACTAGCTTGCTTTTCCTTTCTGTTTGCTTTCCCGAAAAATTATTTGACACTAATACGCTTCTGTTTTAACAAATACTGTATCAGAAATATAATTTTGGGTTTCAATATGTCATGATCTGGGTTTATAGGAAATGGTAGATGCGTCAACGGACATTTTGTTATTTCATTCCACCATTGATGGATTATGTATTTGATTGATTGTGTAGAGCTTGAAGAAATTTTATGGATGCTGTTATAGAGAACCCTCATAATGATAATTATTTTTGCTGGAAAAATTTAAGCTTGATTTCTGCTTATGATTTCCCTTTCAGTGAGTGAGGAAATTTGTGTTGATTATACTGTTAATGAATTGGTTCTTCTTTATGGTTAATCATGTAGTAGACAACAAATGCGTAAGATTAAGGCTGCTTGTTTTTTTTTTCTTTGTCAAGAAATTTTGCGTCTGATTATCCATATACAAATTATTGTTGTTAACTTTTTTTGTCTAATTACCCACATGAAGCTTTGATCCCACTTAGTGAGTTATCGGATCTATCAATGATGAAGAAATATGGGGTGAAGCCGGATGCTGAGACACTGGATATACTTAATACTGCTGCATCGCAGAAAGATGTATGTATATGTTTTATTCAAATCCATTAGTGAGACCTCTTCTTTAACGTAATTGTATTCTAATTATCAGTTTGAGAAACGTGAATAGATTGTGGTAGTCATGAAGATATACTGGGGAGATGCCCGTGAAAAGATATGCGAGGCAATTGACAAAATCCCTCTTAGCTGCATTGTTATTGGAAACAGAGGGCTCGGGAAGATCAAGAGGTAAAATCCCATTAAACCTTCCGTTAGATTGGAAGCTCTTTTTCCAGCTTCATGTTGTTGAATAATTGGCATGTTGATTTATTTTACAAAGAAAGTTGTCTTTGAGGATACTACATGGTTTCAAATGGGGTACCTTTGTGGGGAAGTTCATATTTTATGATTCTGTGCGTTCATAATCATGCTTTGCGCTTAACGTGCTCTTGTAATAAGCCTCTGCTTAATACTCACACATGGTGAAGATTACTGAAAACATAGACATCAAGCTGGCTGCTATAGTAAAATCTGTAGCCTAAAGTAGAGTGTTAAGTCTCTAGATGACAAGTAATCCTTGAAGCCACTGTTAGTTGAGTATTGATTTCCTTCTTTTTTGCATTTTGCAGGGCCATAATGGGAAGTGTAAGCAACTATGTGGTAAATACTGCTTCCTGTCCCGTTACGGTGGTGAAGAATGTGGACCATGAGTAAGTGCAACAATGTTCTCAACGAGCCGGCTTTGTTCACCACACTCCTAATTTGCTTGTGATCTAGAACTGAAATTGTGGCAAATAAATGTGTTTTCTTTTGGGTTGTGTTGAAACTGGATGCGTTGTATTTTAATGGTAACCGGTCTATGTTAATATGCAGTTACTATGTGAGGTGGACTGCTATGAAAGGATGGTTCTGTTCTGTATCTGTATGGATTCTGTAATAATGAAATAAATTAGGTCTTGAAATGTTTGTTTAGAATTTGCAAAGTTCCTTTATAGAGATTTCAGAAGCATAAAGTATAAGCAGAAAAGAAATCATAAATTGCAGCTTAAAGGATTTCCTATTGGAAGCCATGAGCCCATGACGACTCTCTGTATCAGCAAAGTCATCTGACTTAGGTATCGAGACCATTGTGTTCCATAGTACGACCTATATTAATAGAGACTAGAAAAATATTAAACAGGATTCTAATAAGTAAATGTTTTAGACAAGGAAACAACACCCCACCGACACGGCTAATGCAGCAGAGGTAGTGCACTGGTCTTGCAAATAATGAAAATACAAAAGAATCTCAGTATTTTTTTGTCCAAGCTATTGCAAATGTTGAGGTAGACACACATGATTCATGTGAAATCGTGAGCTTCACATGATCCACATGAAATCATGTACGTCTATCTCAATATTTGAAATAATTGAGACACAAAATATTAGAATCCGTAAGATCGGTGTAAAAAAATAGTGATATACTATGTTTTACATATGCCTTTGTACCACACAAGCGCTAGTTTCTATGGTGCCCCAAGTTGGTGCTAAAACTGGAATGGTGGAGAATTAAGTGTGTAAAACCAGAAATGGAGGAGAAATTAAGACCATAGCCATCCTCCGCAATACAATGCCAAAACAACAAATAAACAATGGTTAGCCTTTCCTCATGGAATTGCTGAGTATATAAACCAACAATTCCTCTTGGTCATCCTATATTCACAACAACTACCTTCTTTATTTAGGAGCTACAAACTAAACAAGACCTCTCGGCTTTCCCCATAACAAATCTTCTTTTCACCTTCTCATTTTTCTTCAAGAAAACCAAAAAATGGAGACCAAGAACAATCAGAAACTGCTTGTCTTCTCATGCTTCACTCTCTCACTCTTTATTTCTGTCCACGCCATTTGCGTGCCTCGGAAATCCGAAGCTGGTACTCCTTCTCAGCCATCGCAAACTCCACCACCAATGCAGCCTGTTTCATTCCCTCAGGCTCAGCCATCAAAGACTACACCTTCAGCTCCAACGACAGATCCTCCACAGCCCAAAACGACCACAACAAAGAACACAGATTCAGCACCAGAGACGGAAGATCAGAAAAGCCATGGCTCGCCCCCACCAACCACTCCAGAGCAGCCTCCGGTGGAGCCTACGCCGTTTACACCTCAATTTCCTTTACTAGGAATGCTAAAAGGAAACCCATCTGATGGCCTCTCGGCGAATGTTGATCCTCTAGTAAAGAAAGTCTGCGCATCCACCGATTACTCATCTCTTTGTGAGTCTTCCATAGCACCCTTGCTATCTGGCGCGAAGGACGCGACTGCTGATGCCGTTGCTATGCTTGAATTGGTGATAAAAGCAGCCTCTGAACACACTAAGTTAGCCATTGCTGAGGCGGAAAAGCTTATCGCGGCACCGACTACCCCTGCCAAGGTTTTAGCTATGATTAAAGACTGTAAGGATAACTATGATGATGCTTTGGATAATTACCAGAGTGCTTTGGATGCGATCCCAGCTCGTGATATTGGCACCATTAATAGTATGCTTAGTGCTGCATTGACAGATTATACAACTTGTGATGATGGGTTTGAAGGTTTGAAATCTCCAGTAGCTGCAATTGATAGGTTGCTTAGTAAAATGGCTAGCAACACCCTTGCCGTTGCTTCCTTGGTCAATTGAAGATGAGATATTGTAATTTTTTTTTGGTTTCAAGAGTGTGTATTTGATCTTGAATGTCATTTGAATGAGCACATTTATAAGTATGTAGGATGTGGAAAAAGGATATCAATGTTGTAGTAATAAATCAAGCTCTGTTCTGAATTGAATCATTGACTTGCATTATGTTCAGATTATCAATTGCATTCAAGTTTATGTAAAGTGAACAAGGCCCCCGTAGTACTCGTCTGATTCGGGATAGGTTGTGTGAGTACACCTCTGAAATAGGTATTTTTGGCATGCATTTGCTCATAATAAATGAATATGTCACGTGCCATGTGGATTGGATTGGAGGTTAAAATGAGAGACAATTTACCCAACCTAAAAATTTTACAAATAGAATTAAAAAATTGAGGGGGCTTAATAGTCATTTTAACCTGAGAGTAGGGGTGACAAAAAATGGGTTCCGGATAGGACAACAACACATGCTTACGAAATATTTATATTTCTGGACTATTATCCGGATTGGTTTAAATCCGGACAAGTAAATCAGACACTAACCTAATCTGGGTTAGAGTTTGGACAAGTAAATCAAACAAGATATGTTTGGACTCGGACCCGATTTTAAACCGAACAAATTTTGTGTTCGGACCCAGATTTTGAACATATAGCTTGTGTTCAAACTTGATTTAATCTTGATAGAATAAATTCGATCATCCGGATCGAAGAAAGTTTTGTCACCCCTTCCCGAGAGAGGTTACAGAGCTGAAGAAAATTATAGGTTTTGAGTTTGACTAGTGAGGTGTCAGGTAATTTATGGGCCAGCTTCGGGCTTCGGCCCGCTACTTCTGCAGTTGATCTGTGTGTATAATCCTTTTTGGACGAGAAGCGAAAAATGAAAAATAGCAAAAAAAGAAAAAAGAAGAAGAAAAAATGAAGAAGATAATGAGTCTCAGGTCTGAGCGTCCTTCACTGAAACCAGTCTCAGAATATCTGAACTCACTCTGTTACACTAACCCTAACCATCCTCTTTACCCAGAAAAGAGAACGTAAAAGAAAAAGAAAAAGAAAAAGAAAAAGAGGTGGCCAAAGCTTCGACTCAACGGACTTCCTTCCATGGTCACTTAGGGTTTGTGTTACTTTCTCTTGCAATGTAAGTATCTTAATAACTTTTTATGTTTGCTTTGTTTTGTCTGAAATGTTGGCTGTTTCAGAGAGATGTTTTGGGATAATTTTTCGGGAAAATGCGATCTCTTTTGTTTATTTATTTTTTGAAACATGCTGAGGAAAGGATACATCTTTCCTTGTTTGGTGATGGACTATAATGTTAGTTTCTACAATAACTATTAAAAGCATTATAGGGATTTTTGTGGTTCAATAAGAGAGAGTGTTTAAGGACATTAATGTGGGGTTGTTTTCCGTTTGGTTGCTGAGAAAATAGAGGTAAAGAATGGGATGGTTTTTTTTTTTTTTTTTTTTTTTTTTTATCTTTTTATCTGGACAGTTTTATGAGAAATTAAACCACAGGGACCAGGATACCGGTTGGTTTTATCATTAAAATAATGCTTCTCCTCTTTATTTAAATTGATATTGATGGGTTTCTGCGTTCGTTTCAGTTTAATGAATGGAGCTTTGGGTGTAAGTAACCTTGTAATAGCTGTTAGTTTGTCATTTCTGTTTCTTTGTTCTTCTTTGTTCTCTGATTTGGTTTCTATCTATCCAAGATTATTGGCATTTATTTGATGAGCTACTTTGTTTTTTTTTTTTGAATGGTTAAATCATAATAGCAAATTTGAGGTTCTCCGACCTTTGCATCTTTCAGTGATATGCAGGGAATGAGCTACTTTGTTTAGTGCTATGTCATTAGGCGATGGGGAATTTCGCTCTTTCAATGAATTGGTTTTATAATCTGGTGTTCCTTTCCTTTCATTATTTTCAAACATTTCATCCAGTGCTCTTGCTTAAAGTGTTTGTTGTTGATTTGATGTACTTGCTCATCAAGGGTTCGTTCCTAATTGGCTGTGTGTGGATAGCACCTGGCTCCCACAATGGGTGAGGTTGGTGAAAAGCAAGATATACGCAGACCTTACCCCACATAATATGTGGGGAGGTTGTGTCCAAGAATTGAACTTGTGACCTTTGGATCACACCCTGCAACTCTTCCACTGAGCCACATGTCCGCCTGTGACCTCTGGGATTTGTATCTTACACTTGATTGTGACCTCTAGGAATTGAATCTTACACTTGATTGTGCGGGATAAAATTAATTGTTGCATTATAGTGGAGGCTTTTGGCAATGAGAGGTTTTAAATACATAGAATATTCGCCTTTCCATGTTATTACTGTTTGGTAGGCAGTTAACCCCTTTGGTTTTGAGCAGCAGCACTGCAGCCGCGAAGAATAATTAAATTTATACTTATGGAAATCTTTGGCGGCTCTGGGTTTGCTGGATCTGACTCTAATGCAAGGAAGAAGAGGAGCAACGGGTTTCGTCGTCCTCGCAGTGACTCACAGTCGTTGATGCAGGGCCATAATTTTATGTCACTATCCACACAAAATTTAGTAAGCGAAACCAATGAGGTTGGATCTGATGGACTAGGAAGTGATAATAAGTTGAAGAAGCTAAAGCTCAAGCTTGGTGGTGTTACTCATACAATTCACACTAAATCTGCAGCAGGTTATGCCTCTGGAGGACACAGCTTTGGTGAATCTCCACTCCAACAACTTCCATTTTGCCAGGTATCGTACACTGATTCTTGTTGATTGTTTGCAATTGCTTATAGGAACTGTTAAATGCTATTTGGATGAGATTTGTTTGTTATGCCCCCAAACTGTTTTTCTGCCATATGTTGTGTTCATGGGATCAGGTATTTTGGCGACTAGTCCGAATGGCAAGATCATTGAGGATTTCTTGTCCAATGTACAGGATTGCTTTTTTACCCCCCAAGTGCGGGCTACATTTTGCCTTTTAATTTGTATCATTTTTCATCTAGATTATTATATTTCTAATTTTCCCTTCAATCGATGCCATTGTTCTCTGTTTCCTGAAGATACATTGTGCAGTACTTAATCCTTGCATGATTTTATGTTGTTGATTTTGTTATGTAAAGTTACTATTATACTGGATTACGTGAAACCTTCTTATAGAAACGTGATTGGTGCAGGACAACAGAGATAGCAGTTGCTTCTATCCTACTTGTGGTGGGAAAGACTTGAGAATTCAATCAAAAGATTTTTCTGGAATCGTACCTAGTTCTGGAAGTTTTTCAAGGGGCAAGGCATCAGGTGTTCCTGTGAATGCAACAACCTATAACGAGTCAGTTCGTAAGAGTGAGCGGATTCCCAAGAGACGTGTCCTGGATATAGGATTTGATGATGATGAAGATGAGGAGATCCGGTACCTTGGGAAACTCAATTCTTCGAAGGTTGTTGCAGATCAGGGGTACAAGTGGGATGAAAGGAGGGAGAGAAAAAGGAGGACATTGAAGATCACAACTGGTGGCCGAATGGATGATGGCAGATTTTCTAATGCAATTGAAAATCTGGGATCACGAAACGTTGGTAAAGATGATAGAAAGAAGTCAAGACCAGATAAAGTGTACGAGGATCAAGATTACATTGAAGAAGAAGAACCTATATCAGATGATGAACCTGAATCTGAAATGAAGCAAGAAGGGGTATCGCTTGATTTATACGTAGGAGGAAGAAATGAATCGATTCCCACTACTCGCAAACGAGCCCTTTTGTTTGGAAAAGATGTTTTATCTGGCGGCATTGAGTTCCCAAATGGTTTACCTTCTGCCCCACCTAAAAGTGAGCATTTCTCTGTGCTTAACTCTTGCACATCATTTAATAAGTATTAATTAAAATCTAATGCTGGAAAGATTCTGGTTCAACTCAAGTGTACTAATGCATGGTTGCTTAATATCTATGGATATCAATTAAACTTATTTTGCTCCATTGATGGTTGATTTGAGTACAGAACAGAAGGACAAGCATACTGAAGTGGAGCAGCAACTGAAGAAAGTGGAGGCTGCACGGAGACGTAAAATGCAATCGGAGAAGGCAGCTAGGGAAGCTGAGGTCTGTCGACCAATGTTGTTGTTTTTTTCTTTTTTTAATCTTATAAATACCTTGCATTCCATCTGAAAGCTGTATAACTCTTCTCATATAGGCTGAGGCGATCAGAAAAATTCTTGGTCAAGATTCTGGAAGGAAGAAGAAGGAAGAAAAAAAAAGTCAATTAGATGAATTGGCACAGGTTTTTTATTGAAAAATCTTGTGTTCTTTGTTGGGACGTGGTTTGTTTTCACAGCAATCTAATTCAGTGTTTAATACAGGAGAGGGTTGCCAGAGCGAACACACTTGCATCGAACACCGTCAGGTGGATCAACAGTCCCAATGGTACTCTCGTCGTATTCTCTGAAGATATTGGTTTGCCAAGTATATTTAATTCAACACCCTGCAGGTACAGGTTTACTTTTTTTCTTACCAACCCAGTATTACGTCGATTACCACCGTGATTCTCACTTTATGGTTTATGACTTCTGCTTGTTAGTTTATTATGGTTTTTTGTTTACCCTTTGTCAGTTATCCTCCACCAA
Organism: Tripterygium wilfordii; assembly: GCF_013401445.1. Lineage (NCBI taxonomy): Eukaryota > Viridiplantae > Streptophyta > Magnoliopsida > Celastrales > Celastraceae > Tripterygium > Tripterygium wilfordii. The sequence continues at coordinate 13,020,096 of NC_052245.1, read as the reverse complement.
GGGAAAAATGTGCTGGGCCAAATTGTACAAATGCATACAAGTACCGGGATTCCAAGTCTAACCTTCCTTTGTGTAGTCTCCAATGTTACAAGACGATTTCATGAGAAGATGCCGGCTTCGATTTGCATGCTAATATGATCCCTTTTTTTTTCTTTTGTTTTTTTTGTAGTCAGTATACCATATGAACTTATTGAACGTTAGCGTCAAACGGTACTCGGATTGACAGACCTCAGTGTACATGGCATGTTGAGGTATCCAACCTTTCAAGAAAGGGAATTTTCTGACTATTAATTTGGCACCACACAACATTTGAAATTGAGAAACTTACCAGATCATGTTCCAGACTTCCAGTTCTGGGAAGCCCTACGAGGATCGTATTTGTGTTCGAGTATTGAATGGAATTTAAGACTGTTTTAGATATAGGCTTCATACAATCACATCAAAAATAAAAACCGATTGACAGGTTATCAAGGTAAGATTGCATTAAGCAATGCAATTTAGTTGATACATATATATATATATATATATACCATCAGCCACAAACAATGACCTTAAATTACAAGTTGGTCAATTATGAGGAAGATCTAAGATAATTTTTTCCTTCCACAGACTGTATTGCATGGCATTACAATGGAAAAGCTTGCATGATATCTACGACCCTCCATCCATGAACACGGCACTGTGTCCGTTAGCTTTCATGAACTTTTTCAACAAGAGGACCACAATTGCAATGGTAAGCCCAACAGCAGCCCAAGTAAACAAACGATCATCAGCGGATCTTTGAACTTTCACCCCTGGCCTTTGCACTGGCTCACTGGCGGAGCCTCTGGTAGGAACTTCTCCAGATACTCTCACTGCTGCAGGACTGGCAGTAGTGTTCACAGGAATTTCCTGGTTTTCTTCGATAATCCTTTCCCCAGCAGCCTGATCTGGAAGTATTTCCCCAGTAGCAGCTATGGCAGCACCATCTTCAGAACTATCCTGCACTTCACCTTCTCTATCGACAGATTGCTCTTCAGCACCCTTTGGAGTGCTGAGTCGAGGAACAGGGGGTGCCTTGCTTAGCATATACTCATGGATCTGGACAACCCCATCGTTCATCAACAGAATGCCTATGAATTGTCATATAGGACAAACAAGAAATTCTAACACAAGCATACCTCATCGATGAGCTTCTGACGTTCTGGTGTCCCATATCTGGGAGCTGCTTCACGAGATTTGACGCCCAGGGCACGCCTCTCTTCCTGTGAATAGTTCAGTGAGCCCAATGCACCATTTGGGTCGGTAGGCATGAATGCAATGAGTGCAACTAGAGCAGTCCGTACTGCCAAGTGCCAACAATAGATAAGATGGGTCAGTATCTCAGATTTGAGAATAGGCCAGTTAGTTTCCACCCAAGATAATAGGAGAATGAATTATGTACAAGCAAATAAAAGACTAAGGGAATTACTGAAGAGTGACAGTGGCCCCATGATCCTAACAGCAGAATATACTTCATGCCGGAGTGATCCGAAATACTCAACAATTATCTCTATCTAAGACACAATTCAAACCACACTGTAGAGTTTCAAGATTAACTAAACTTACCACTCCATGAAGGCTGCCAGTGCTCAGGGTGGTGATTTGATATGCTTAAGCATATCTTAAAGTTTGTTTCGAAACGGCCATTTGGCTGAAAGAAGAGCAGGAAACTTGTTAGTACACAATCAATTGGGAGTGCCTATAACTTTTTAGAATAAAGAAGAATCATACAGTCAACAACATGAATGAAGGAGGCTTAAATGGATATTCTGAAGGCAACTGGATCCTTCCATGATAAATACCACCCTCAAATTCTGTACCAGAAGCACCCCTTACAGCAAATTGCCACTCGAATATATTCTCCTGAAGACAAAAAACAAATGTTTAATAGACGACATAGTAGCCTGGATTATAAGCAACACAATATACTAATTCAGTAATACGAAATTGCACAAAGTGAAGTAGAACCATCAAAGGAAACTAGATGAAGTAAATTATCCTGAGTTACAGACTACATGTAATGAAAAACTGCATGAATTTAAGACCTCCAACACAGTTCATCAAATACACAAACAATCTGAGGCCAACTCACTATGATTAAACACAGTTCAATCTGAGGCCAACTCACTATGTATATGGCAAACAAGTACTGACCATGACAGTCATATTTACACACAAACACACTGATCATGAATCACTAACGAAGGGGTTCTTCAAACAACACTAAATATATGTTTCTAAGAGCAATAACTGCCCCTCAGGTTTCCCAGATCATCTATGTTAACAACTTCGAGGCAGTAATTCTACCGCACAAATATATGATAAACTTTGCAAGAGCGAATATATCGAGAAATATCACACTTTCAATGGAATATTCAAAACTGGCAGACGAAAAGCCTAATCTTTTTGATACTTAAAATATAATAAGAGATTCGATCTATAACGAATTAAACTAAAATTTTCAAAATCCCAATATATACAGAGTGAACACATACAATTTTATACAAGAAATCTAAATTAGGGTTTGCAAAATACGAACCTCGAGAGGGAGGCTCATGAAATCATCGGAAGGATCGGACTGCATCTCCTTCACCTCTTGTAGGATCCTCTTCACCGCCGGATTCTTCAGATTGTACTTATCCTCCGCCATTGATCACAAGCCTGATCTGAGATCCACCTCACACCGCTATGTCCGCTATCAACCACCGTCCAATCAGCCTACCAGCTTCGACGCTTGTACTTTTTTCTGTGCGTCTACGAGCTTATCGGTTCGACAGGTTCCGATCTTTCGTCTTATAAAAGGCGACGCGAAATAAATGAGGTTAGCTGGAGACGACGACGACGACGACTTCGAATATTAACGTGACGCGTCATGTGATGCTACGGTGCTGACGTGTAGATATTTTGGTGGATGATGTGTCACTGCTTCTTATTGCTATTGGCTGAGCATTTTTATTAAATCTTTTTTTCCCCCTGTTAAATTCCTTTTTGGGGTGGGGGGGCCAGAACAATTTTGCAGCATAATGCGTATTTACATATTATTCTTGTGCCATTTTGATCCAATTTATCATATCGTTTAGTCATAGGTGGGAAAATTCATTTGTGCACACATATGATAACTCGAGTTTAGACATATGTCGAATGTTTAAAAAAAAATGTTTGTTTAAAAATATTTATATTAAGGGTGAAAATAGTCGATTATGATTATTTTTACATAAAATTCAACCAATCAATCAGTTATTTCGTTGATCGATCATTTTTTAAAATAAATATGTAAAAAAAAACAATTTGACTTGGTTTTACATATACAATTACAACTTTTGTTTTGGATTTAAACTCACATAAGATGATTGTGGGAAATCAAATTCGCATTTTTTTTAGATGAATGATATTGATTTATTATTTGTTGATTTTAGTATATGGAGGATTCAAATTTTGAACCGATTTGGAATCAAGAGAAATTAATCTCGCACAGTTAGATGACAGCCACCACTTAATTTAATTGTTGACATGCATGCCACTGTTATTATCTCTGAGAACAATAGTTCATCCCTTTTGAATGAAAACGTGACTATTCTGTGTTCAAATTGAATGGAGATTAATAAAAAAAAGTCAAATTATGCTAATAAAAAATCTTATCTATTGATATCATTGGCCTAATTATATTTTTGTCAGGACATAAAAAAGAGAATCTCACAACACCAATAAATACAACATTCATATAATATAACTACATTATTATTTTTTTTTGTTTTCTTTCTACGTCTCATAGTCATTTTTATCTGATTATTCCGATTTGCATGTCAAATCCTATAACGAATCATGTAATAAATCTTAATTTCAGGCACTCGGTTGGCCGGTTACCAAGAAAAACCTCATGCAATTGCAATAAACTCAATCGGCTAATGAGAATCTTTCAAAAATTTGTTATAGTGATTAGCCAGGATTAGGGTTGTACCCTAACTGAGCTATTTGAGCTCATGTTCTATTCGGGTCGATAAAAGCTTGGTTCGTCACGAGTTTCAATCGAACTCGAATCTCATTTGAAACTCGTTTTTATCTCAAGGTCAAACTCAAGATAATTCGCATTCGACTGATCAGGCTCACGAGCTGACTCGATAATCTTTTAACCTAGTCGAACTCGAACTGTGGTAACCTAACTTTTTTTTTCTTTTTTTTTTTTTGAAATTTCACAGAGAAATATGTTTATAATTAAAATCAAACATTTGACGCACACATGTCTAATATAATTAATTATCAACCGAGTAACCTCTCATTGGTAGAATGGTACTTTGGTAACTGACTCTTGAACCAAGCTTTTAAGCCTGAGCATGCCAAGGTTCGGCTTGGCTCGTATACAGCCCCTGTGAGGACGAGCAAGTAGCAACCTCAAAATGTATGGGCCTTAATTTCCCAAAATCTCTTCTGGATTGGGCTTTAAGTTGGGCCTGAAACTAGCGGGGTTTTAAGTATTAAACATGAAACCCAATCTGGTAATGAGAGAGCTTGATGTGATGGCAGGAAGAGAGAGGATCCATTCAGCCGTTTTGTTTCTCTCTGTTCTACTTCTTCTGTTTGTGTTTATCAAGCACGGTCAAAATTCGTTGACTAAGCACAAAAACGAAAGAGAAACAGCCAAAGCAGGGCAAGGGGAATAAGCCACTACACAAAATAACAAGTGTAAGAAAGGAAAAAAATCATGGACTCTTCAAAGCCGTCAACACTTGATCCATAAGGAATGACAGCTAGGTATCATTTTCTTCTCATGCAATTCACCAATTTCATGCTTTTCTAGTTTTCAAAGGAAAATCTCTGTATGTGAAGCATGTCTTTGATGCATTGTCACAATCTTTCAACAATTTGCCTACCTGTATTTCGCTTTTATTCATGATTATATATATATATATATATATATATATATATATATATATATATCTCCAAGCAGCGTTCGTATGTAATAAGACTTGTGTGATACTCTGCAGGCCACCTAGTTATTATCATCTTCCTATCAAAGTCATTGTCACTTTCCTTTGATTGTTTTTGTGTCAAGAATCTGCCAGAATAGAATTAATTAATGGGAAGTTTTTCTTATTCGAATAGGAATTTAAGGAGGGGGTTAAATTTTTTCTATATATTTACATTTAGGATTGTTCTCCTTATATTGAAACCAATGAAATTGAGAGGTACTTGTATATGCTAACTAGAAAACTAAGCACAAGAGGGGAAATACTTAAGTTTCTGAGCTAGTTTCCAAGTTTGATATGGCCAATGCAGCATACCCTTGTGATGAGTTGAGTAATTCTGATAATTCTTTGATGAGTGTCGAAGGAGGGAATGCGTGGAAAAAAGAGCAAGTTCATAAAGAGGAAGATTGGGGACAGGCTCGAGGAACTGATTCCCTTGGTTCTGATTATGGGTCTTATGAAGATGATGGATTTATTTTCTCCAAGTACCTGCAACAAGAACGGCAACTGCAGGCAATTTTGGGTTACGGGCTTTTTGACAATCTAAGGTTTGATGTCTTTTCTCCCGCACTTGAATCATGCATGGATGAGATTGCAGATATCAGTGAGACATCCTCTAGAATTCAAGATGTTGTGACGCCTGAGAAGGAAAAGAGGTATCCACAATCTTTAGCATCACTTCAGCTGCTTACAAGTCATGGTAGAGGATTCAAACGATTGAATGGTGGGCGAATAATTGAGCCAAGCAGTGAATCAATATGCATGAAGGAGTCGATCCATAGACTGTCAACTGTAGAAATCATGAAGGTTGCTGGTCAAAGGTTCATTCAGTCCTTTTCCGAGAAAGTTGATGTTGTGCCGTTGCTTAACAATCCCTTTGATATTTCGTTCTCTGGAATTTCTAAAGAGGAAATGGAAGATGTAGAGCTTGTTGATATCCTTCTAGCTGCCGCAGAGAAGGTGTGCTGCCAAGAATTTGAACTTGCGATCAAATTTCTCAGCAGATGTGATCGATTGTCTTCCATTAATGGAAATCCTGTTCAACGAGTAGCTTATTATTTTTCTGAAGCTCTTCGAGAGAAGATTGATCAAGAATTGAAGGGCTTTAAAAAGGAGTTTTCATTTGACATGGAACAAATAGTGATGGATGCTAGCTCTGCAAGTCTGGCTCACCGCCAAGAAGTTCCCTTTTGTCAGGTTGAACAATTTGCTGGAATTCAAGCCATTATAGAAAATGTGGCTGAGGCAAAAAAGGTTCACATAATTGATCTTGGCATCAAATGTGGAGTGCAATGGACACTTCTGATGCAAGCTCTTGCATCACGACATGAATGCACTCTTGAGCTTCTCAAGATAACTGCAGTGGGATTTTCTTCAAGTCAAACGGAGGTTTCAGGTAAAAGGTTAATGGGTTTTGCCCAATCTATGAACTTACCTTTCTCTTTTAGGGCTGTCATAATATCAGACATTCTTGACCTCAAAGAAGATCAATTTGAGCTTGATACTGAAGAAACAGTTGCTTTCTACTCTGAGTTTTTCATTTTTAACCTGATTGCACAACCGGATCATCTGGATTATTTAATGGGAGTAATCAGAAACATCAATCCATGTATAATGGTGGTCACTGAAGTTGAGGCAAATCTAAATTCGCCGGCATTTGTGAGCCGTTTTATTGAGGGTCTTTTCTTTTATGGTGCATACTTTGATTGCATTGATGCTTGTATGGAAAGGTATGATAAAAACAGAATCAATACAGAAAAACTCTTAAATCTAGGAATCAGGAGTCTTGTGGTGGCTGATGGAAATGAACGGAGAGCCCGCCATGTGAAGATTGACGTTTGGAGGGCGTTCTTTTCCCGTTTTAGGATGGAGGAAAAAGATCTTAGTATGTCTTCCTTGTACCAAGCGGATCTGATGGTCAAGAATTTTGCCCGTGCGAGATCTTGTACACTTGATATGAATGGGAAAAGCCTAATTGTTGGGTGGATGGGAACGCCAATTCATTCACTTTCAGTTTGGAAGTTCCTTTGATCAGGCTCAGTTCCAACGTCTGTATTTTTCAGTTGCCAACAAAAAAATTGTTTATTGGTCAGGAACTTAGGATATATAAGCTGGACATCCTATTTATGACAAGTTGTTGTCTGTAATCTTAAGGGATCAATTTTCCGGTTAGAGTTCCCTGTTGCATCATCATTGTCTCTCCTCCATCTTTATTGAATTCAGAAGATCGTGAATGCGCTATGATGATCGTAAGTGCCTATCATTGTACTTAGATTGTGTCAACTTGAATAAGACAGTTTGCATTTTTTTTTTTTCATTTTCATTTTATTTTACTCTTTCTATCTAAAGATTGATGCATTGGAGATGATAATTGCAGACTTTATGTTGTCTTTGTTTTTAGGATGCAAGCGTTAACTAAATATGTTTCGGAAGTTCTTCATTATTATTGGATGTCATTAGTCAACTTTGATGGCTGCCAACCTTCAACCTTGATGGCTGCCAACTTTGAATGTGTTCATTAGTCATTAGTCAACCTTGATGGCTGCCAACCTTCAACCTTGATGGCTGCCAACTTTGAATGTGTTCATTAGTCATTAATTGTGTTCACATATCATTAGTCAGTAACATAGCTAGAAGTGCGGAGATGCATATGATCTTGTTACTATATATACTAGGGTTGTAATTCCATAAATATTAAGAATACAAAAACACTTATTCTTCCATATCTTCCTTTTCTTCATGGTATCAGAGGAGGTCTTTTTTTTATTCTTCGTTTTGTTTTCTAAATGGCCGAAATCACTCCAATCATGTCCGACTCAGGCAGTCCCTCGGCCTCTCTACCTTCAAATACTTTTGATGTTCATACAAACCAACGATTATGTTCGGTTTTGTTGAATGAGTTCAATTATCTTCCTTGGTCAAGATCTGTGCAGTTAGCTCTTGGTGGAAGATCAAAGCTTGAGTTTATTGACAAAAGTACTGTTGTTCCTGATGTCAATTCTTCTCAGTATAAATCTTGGATTGCCCAAGATAAGATGGTGCAGACATGGCTACTTAATTCTATGGAATTACATGTTGCTGAAATTTTCAGTTATTATGAATCTTCTGCAGATTTATGGGATGCTGTTAAAGAGATGTATGGAAATCAAAATAACGCGGCACGAGTTTTTCAACTCAAAAGAGACATTGCATGTCTTCAACAGGAAGGTAAACCATTTATTCAATTTCTTGGTAGCATGAAAAGTATGTGGAATGAGTTGTCTGTTTATCGTCCACATACTACTGATTCTGCTGTCTTGCTAAAACGGGCTGAAGAGGATAAAATATTTCAGCTTTTGGCTAATCTTGCTCCTGATTACGAAGATCTTCGTAGTCATATACTTATGAATTCTGAGCTTCCTTCTCTAGGGAGTGTTTGTGCTACTATTCAACGGGAAGAAGTCCGAAGAAAGGTCATGAATTGTAACCTCAAAACTGAGGTATCTGAAGCCCGAGCATATATGTTCAATCATAAACGATCTGAAGAAAGAAGTTACAAGGGAAAGAGACCTGAGTTGAAGTGCAATCATTGTCATAATCTTGGTCATACAGTGGACCGATGTTGGGTACTTCATCCTGAATTGAAGCCTAAGTTTCCGAGAGAGAATATGCCTCAGAAACGGACTCAACCTTCGGGATATAAGGCTAATCATGTTACAACCATGGCTGGAGATGGATTGTCAAGGTTCTCCTCAAGTCCAATAACTCTTATTAATGAGTTTGCTTCTTATCTTCAAGCAAAGCAAGGTGAATCTGATAACAATGGGAAGTCAGCTGCCTTACTTGGTCAATTTGCTGGATTTCTATCTGAAGATAAAAATGGTGCAACTGATGACACATCAGGTATTTTGAAAGCTTTCTCAACTGCGCTGAATTTAAGTAATGTGCATGATTTTTGGGTCATAGATTCAGGTGCCACTGATCACATCACAAATAATCCTACAAATCTGTTTGAGTTTAAGTTCTTATCTCCACCTTCCCAAATATGTGTTGCTAATGGTAATACTGTATCTGTTGTTGGACAGGGAAAGGTAAACTTACTTTCTAAGCACATTGCATCACCAGCTTTGTGTGTTCCTTCTTTTCCTTTTCAACTTCTTTCGGTTGGCAAACTCGTAACTCAACTAAATTGTTGTGCTATTTTCTCTCCTCACAATGTTGTATTCCAGGATTTGGTCACCAAGAAGACGATTGGTGAGGGATTTTTTTTTCAAGGCTTATATTATCTTCTCAAAGATTTTCACAAGGGATTTCATGTAAATGCCTGTTTAGCTTCCAAGCACAAATTATGGCATCAACGTCTAGCACATCCCTCTGAGTCAATTTTGGCAAAGATTTTTCCAAATATTAATAAAAATTCAGTTGATTGTGACATTTGTCACTTGTCAAAATCTACACGATTATCATTTCCTTCTTCTAATTCTCGTTCAAATAAATTATTTGAATTGGTACATTCGGATGTCTGGGGTCCTGTTCTTGAGTCCTTTGATGGTTACAAATATTTTGTCACCTTTGTTGATGACTTTTCTAGATTCACCTGGTTGTATCTCTTGAGATCAAAAAGTGAGGTTGCTAGTGTTTTTCAAGATTTTCATAGTCTGATCAACACTCAATTCTCTTCTAAAATTAAGATTCTTCGATCAGATAATGACACAGAATATATGTCTCATATCATGACACAAACTTGAGCATGCATGGCATCATTCATCAAACTAGCTGTGTTGGTACTCCACAACAAAATGGTATTGCTGAAAGAAAAAATCGCGACTTGCTTGAGAAAACAAGATCTCTAATGTTTCAAATGAATGTTCCCAAACAATTTTGGTCCCAAGGTGTACTCACCGCTACTTATCTCATAAATCGCTTGCCTAGTAGAATTTTGAATTTCACTTCTCCATCTGAGTTGTTGACAGGAAAGCAGCCGAATTTATCTCATCTTAAAATCTTTGGGTGTACTTGTTATGTGCATATTCAAGCAATTCACCGTGACAAGTTAGATCCAAGGGCAGCCAAGTGTGTTTTCCTGGGATATTCATCTACAAAGAAGGGATACAAGTGTTATGATCCCATCTCTAAAAAGCTCATTGTAACAAGGGATGTTAGGTTCGACGAAAACACTCCATATTATTCTCAGTCTCGTGGCAGTTCAAGTCAGGGGGAGTCAACTTTAATTCCACTACCAACTCTGGATATGTCTCATGATTGGTTATCTATTGTTCCACGGGTGGATTTTGTTGATCCACATGCAACATCTGACAGTGAACAAATATCCACTCCAACACCAGTCGTAGTAACTCCCACTGAGTCGGTTCTAGAGACTAATGTGGAAACTGATATGCAAAATTTTGATCTGTCTATTCGACGTAATCCTACTCGTGACCGACGACCACCATCAAAGCTTCAGGACTATGTGTCATACTCGGTAAGACACCCAGTCACTAATGTTCTTGGCTATCATAAACTGTCCTCTTCTCATGCAGCCTATCTTAGCAACATCCTTGACAAAACTGAACCTCAAAGCTTTTCTGAAGCTAATCAAAAAGAGGTTTGGCAAAAGGCTATGCAAGAGGAGCTTCAGGCTCTAGCTGATAATCATACTTGGAGTATTGTTCAACTTCCAAAGGATAAGAAAGCTGTCGGCAGTCGTTGGGTATACAAAACCAAATTCAAATCCGATGGTTCTATTGAAAGGCATAAGGCAAGATTGGTTGCACAAGGCTTTACCCAAACTTATGGAGTCGACTACACGGAGACTTTTGCACCGGTGGCAAAAATGACAACTGTTCGTACTTTGCTATCGATTGCTATAAATCATGGCTGGTCTTTATCTCAAATGGACGTGAAAAACGCATTCTTACATGGCAATCTCCTCGAGGAAGTTTATATGAAACTACCGCCGGGTCACCCTCAAAGCAGTAATCCACAATTGGTTTGTAAGCTTCATAAATCCATCTATGGATTGAAACAGTCACCCCGTGCCTGGTATGCCAAGTTGAGTATGGTACTTGAGGAACTTGAGTTCAAAAGGAGTAACGCTGATCACTCTTTGTTTGTTCTCATCAAGAATGGGGTACGATTAGTAGTTTTAATTTATGTCGATGACCTTATTATTACTGGTGATAATATTGCAGCCATCTCCAATATTAAAAAAGTTCTTCATCAAAAGTTTGCCATTAAAGATCTTGGGGTCCTTAAATATTTTTTGGGAATCGAAATGGCTACATCTCACAAAGGTCTTGTTTTGAATCAAAGAAAGTATGTGTTAGATTTGTTGTGTGAAGTTGACATGCTCGATTGCAAGCCTGCAAATACACCGTTGGACAGTAAACTAAACTTGGCTGTAGGGGTGTAAAAAACCAAACCAAACCGTAATTCAAACCGTAAACCAAACCGAAAAAAATCATTTGGTCCGGTTTTTTGGTTTACGGTCCGGTTTCGGGTTAGAAAATGCAGGTTATTTGGTTTTCGATTTACGGTCCGGTCTCAACAATTATAATTCGGTTTCAAACCGAAAACCGAATAGTAATTTATGTTTAATAATATTTTTATAGTTTTATATAAATAAAACAATATATACAAATTAATGTTTTTAATTGCCAAGGACTCAATGAGTGAAGGATTAGTGGAACTTCAAGAATGTATGTTTGAGAATTGTGATTTACCAATTTGCATTTGAACATGTTGATTTCTAGTTTCCACAGAATGCAATTTGCAATTGAAACAAATACATAATGTAGGTTTACAGGTTCAGAGATAAGAAATTCATATATACAAATAATTATCCGGTTTAAACCGGTAAAACCGAAAACCAAACCGAAATTTTCGGTTCGGTTTAAAACGGTTTGTACATATTAAACGGTTTGGTCCGGTTTATAAAAACAACAAACCGAAAATATTCGGTTTCGTGGTTTCCGGTTCCAAACCGAACCGTTAAACCGAACTTCCACCCCTACTTGGCTGTAGATGGTGAATCTCTTCGGTCGCCTCAAATTTATCAAAGGTTGGTAGGTAAGCTTATTTACCTCACCATTACTCGACCCGATATTAGTCATGCAGTCAGTATTGTGAGTCAATTTATGCACTCTCCAACCATTGTTCATATGGGAATTGTTAAACGAATTCTCAGATATTTGAAGGGGTCTATTGGTCGTGGTCTACTTATGAAGAACAATGGTCATACACAAATAATCGGCTACACCGACGCTGATTGGGCCGGCAACTCTCTTGATCGTAAATCCACTACTGGCTATTGTATATTTGTTGGTGGCAATCTTGTTTCGTGGAAGAGTAAAAAACAGCTCGTGGTTGCTCGTTCTAGCGCTGAAGCCGAATATCGTGCAATGGCTTCCACTGCTTCTGAACTTATCTGGCTAAAGGCATTGTTGGTCGATCTTGGTTTTCTTCATCCTCAACCAATGACTCTCTGCTGCGATAATCAAGCCGCCATGCATATTGCCTCCAATCCAGTATTTCATGAGAGAACCAAACATATTGAAGTCGATTGTCATTACGTCCGTGAAAAAGTTCAGTCTCAGTTAATTTCTACCAAATATACTCGAAGTCAAGACCAACTTGCGGACATGTTCACTAAGGCTCTTTCTTCAGCTCAATTTCATTCGTTACTTTCCAAGCTTGGATCAATCAATATCCTTGCTCCAGCTTGAGGGGGAGTATTGGATGTCATTAGTCAACTTTGATGGCTGCCAACCTTCAACCTTGATGGCTGCCAACTTTGAATGTGTTCATTAGTCATTAATTGTGTTCACATATCATTAGTCAGTAACATAGCTAGAAGAGATGGTGGGGAGGCTGGCTCTGGGTTGTGCCATCGTGGGCTTTTTCTACATGGTATCGAAGCGGGTGTGCTCGTCCCCGATGAAAAAGTCCACTCGTTGGGCCTTGGGCTTTGATACCCAGTCCACGAGTGCGGGGGAGTGTTAAAAAGGTGTTAAAGGGATAAAAATCCCACATCGATTGTTGAGGGGCTTGGTGTCTAGTTTATAAGCTTGCCCAAGTCTTCAACCTATTGTCCAGCCTTTTCCAAGAAGGTGGGCTGGGAACTGTCACGGCCCAATGGGCCGAGATGGTGGGGAGGCTGGCTCTGGGTTGTGCCATTGTGGCATTTTCTACAATTATATTATACAAAGTACGATTATATTCCATCCTGATGAGTGGTCAACATTCGTTTTAGGACCTTATATTACTACCACTCTTAACTCTTTCAGTTATACCATCTTTATATCTTTCTGATCTCATGAATCCCAATTACATCTAAGACACTAGAGAACCAAAGAAGGAAACTTTTGCAAGAAGAGAACTAATAATATAAGTACTGGCACACCTAAGTTCGTGTGGTTTACTGTACCTTGTTCTTTCTTTTACTTATTTATTTTTGGATCACAATTTTGAAGGGATTCTATGAATCCATGCATTGGTTGATTGCCATGAGAAAGAAGTCTTTTTGTTATTTCTGTACAAAGGAAAGAAAAAAGGTAAAAGGTTTTATATGTTTGGAAAAGATAAATTCCACATGTATTATTGTGAGAGAGGGAAAGAGAGTCTTTAGGACAGTTCTCATTAGACCTCAATTCTTCAATCATCTTGATGACAGCATGTTAAGACAATGTAAAAGAAAGAAAATGCACTCAATATTTTTTCTGCTATCACTCTCCTGATTAATGACAGCAATTTAAGTTTTGTTATTGTTTCTTTTTCCTTTTGATGTGCTCCTCTAATTTTATGCTCTTGGAGTTTTGAGAAAAATTTGTATACAATTGCATGTCTCAGTCTATCTTTCAGCAATTTTCTATACATAAAGTATTTTGTTTTTTTCCAAGACTCTATTCAAATGGCATTGATTTATAGTAACTATCGTTGGGTGATGCAGGCGGCCTTGCAACCTCAAGCCATCAACATCATTATTACTATGCTTGTTATTTTAGTTTTAGTTGGAAGAAAGCACAGATTTGGAAGAAAGCACAGATTTGAGAGAAAGATAAAATTAATATTATTGATAGTTTTTCTCACACTTTTTACTCGGTCTAAAGGTCCCCTTTAAATGCATCATATACAATCCCTAATTACATGGAGAATCATCAACCACTACCTAACATTGGGAAGACTTAATCATCAATCACTACCTAACACTACCTATAATTAAGGAGCTTATTATAATACAAAGTCAACAATTAACAACAAAGTCAACAATTAACACTCCCCCTCAAGTTGGTGCATGGATGTCATACATACCCAACTTGGACAAGAATCGATGAAAGACACGCTTATTCACAGCCTTCGTTAGAATGTCTGCTACCTGATTTTCTGTTCGAATATGCGGCACCTTTATAACTTCACTTTCGATCTTCTCCTTGATAAAGAATCGATCAACTTCTACATGTTTTGTTCTATCATGTTGGACTGGATTATGTGCAATATCTCGAGCAGCTTGATTATCACAAAACAAATGCATTGGTTGACCATTACTATAACCCAAATCTTGTAACAAAAACTGAATCCATAATAGTTCGCAAATGCCTAGTGCCATTCCACGGTATTCTGCCTCAGCACTAGACCTAGCAACTACATGTTGCTTCTTGCTCCTCCATGTGACTAGGTTGCCACCAACAAATGTAAAATAACCAGACGTGGATCTTCTATCATCTATTGATCCTGCCCAGTCAGCATCGGTATATCCCTCGACATTGAGATGGTCATTTCTTGTGAACAAAATACCTTTTCCAGGACTCCCTTTTAAATACCTTAGTATTCTCATGACCGCGTTCATGTGTTGTTCTCCAGGATTGTGCATAAATTGACTCACCACTCCAAGCGCATGTGCCAAGTCAGGTCGTGTATGTGCCAAATACATTAACCTGCCTACTAACCGTTGATACCTCCTTTTATCCACAGATATTTGGTTTGAACTCATCCCAAGTTTCAGTCCCTCCTCTAATGGTGTATCGGCTGGTTGACAAGCGGTCATCCCTGTTTCTTTCAATAAATCAAGGATATATTTTCTTTGGCACAGAAAAATCCCAGAATTATTCTTGGATACCTCAATCCCCAAAAAATATTTTAGGGAACCAAGGTTCTTCATCTCAAACTCTTTGAACAAATATTGCTGAAGTGCTACTCGTTCCCTTGCATTGTTTCCTGTGACTATCATATCGTCAACATACACGATAAGAATTGTTATTTTACCTTCTTTCTTCTTAATAAACAAAGTATGATCTGCATTACTTTGTTTGTAGCCAAAATGTCGCATTGCTCGAGTCAGTCTGCCAAACCATGCTCTAGGTGACTGTTTGAGCCCATAGAGTGATTTCTGCAATCTGCATACCTTCTTCTTATGCGTGCCAAGTAGACTATATCCTGGTGGAAGGTCCATATAAACTTCTTCTTGTAGCTCTCCATGTAAAAATGCGTTCTTTACATCAAATTGATGCAAAGACCAATCGAGGTTTGCTGCCAAGGATAATAGTACCCGAATAGTATTGATCTTTGCTACTGGTGCGAAAGTGTCTGAATAATCAATGCCATATTTTTGTGTATATCCTTTCGCTACTAGTCGCGCCTTGTATCGATCAATTGATCCATCTGCCAGATACTTTATAGTAAAAACCCATCTGCATCCCACCGGCTTCTTTCCAGGTGGCAGGTCAACTATTCTCCATGTAGCATTCCTTTTTAATGAGCTCAACTCTTCATCCATTGCTGCTCGCCACTTGGAATCAGCCATAGCTTCCTGCATACTGTTAGGAATCGATACATGGGATAACTGACAAATGAATGACTTATTTGATTCCGATAACGGTTAGTAGACACATAATTGCTCAAAGGATATCTTACAGTACATTTAGGATCAGGTTCATAGACAAGTTTTGGAATACCTCGGTTCACTCGCGGTGGGAGACGTGAGAGTGGACGAACTTCCATTGCCGGAGACGATTGGTTATGTGGCATCAAACTTGGCGCAGAAACCATATCAGTACCTGTCTCATTTTTTTCATCCATTACCTGCTCAGTCGTGGGAGGCGAAGTGGGCTGCTCATCTACAGTCGCTTCAATCACCTTTTCACCACCACTAGCTGCCACCTTTTCACCACCACCACTCACTTTTGTGTCACCACTAACTGCCAACTTTTCACCACCACTAGCTGCCACCTTTTCACCACTACTACTCACTTTTGTGTCACCACTAACTGCCAACTTTTCACCACCACTAGCTGCCACCTTTTCACCACTACCACTAACTGGTATGACACTGTATTGTAGGGACTGAATTTCGACACTTTCAGCACATCTCTCCCCCTGAAATTCAGGCTTATCATAGTACATAGTCATTTCATGAAATTTGACATCCATAGTAACAAAGATTTTCTTTGTAGGTGGGTGATAGCAGCGGTATCCTTTTTGATGAATACCATACCCAACAAATATACATTGTAACGCTCGGGGTTCCAGTTTATCACGTTGATGCTTATGTAAATGTACATAAGCCACACAACCAAACACATGAGGAGGGAGATTGGATGCAGTAGGAGCAACAGTCAAGGTAGTTAAGGTGTGGTGAGGTGTTTGAAAATTTAGGATACGGGATGGTACTCGGTTAATCAAGTAGGTAGCTGATAGGAGAGCTTCACCCCAGTATGATACCGGGGTATGTGCTTCTAGTAGAGAAGCTCGGACAACATTTAAAAGGTGACGATTTTTTCGCTCGGCAATTCCGTTTTGCTGTGGAGTATTAGGGCAGGTGGTTTGATGAATAATACCATGAGTATCCAGAAAGGATGTCAACTCGCCATTCACATATTCTCGACCATTATCACTTCGGAGGACTTTAATGGTACCACCATACTGAACAGTAACCATTTTATGAAATTTCTGGAACATAGAACACACGTCACTTTTATTTTTCATAAGAGTAACCCATGTCATGCGTGTACAGTCATCAATAAAAGTAACAAACCAACGAGCTCTGTTTAAAGTAGGAATTTTGGACGGGCCCCAAACATTAGAGTGAACCATCATAAAAGGAACTGAGCTTTTATTCTGACAAGGAGAAAATGGAACTCGATGGCTATGTGCCAATTCACAAACTTCACACTGAAAAGAAGAAACATCAACTTTTGAGAACAATTTAGGAAATAGTCTCCGCAAATAACCAAACGAAGCATGTCCTAAGCGACGATGCCATAACCAAATATCAGAAATATTTTTAGAATTTTGCTGAGAACCATCCATCATAAGGGCTCGAGTCAGGTGACCAGTGCTTTCCGATGTAAGGTCCAGGTAATATAGCTTCCCGCGCCTAGTGCCATAACCAATCGTTCTCCGGGTCTGGATATCCTTAAAAACACATGAGTTTGGCCCAAAAATAACAATACATTGTAAAGTAGCAGTTATTTGAGCAATAGAAAGGAGATTATAATCAAGAGATGGAACGACAAGTACAGTATCCAGATGAAGGTCATTTGTTAAATGGACAGTACCTTACCCAATTATGGGAACAATACTACCATCTGCAGTAGTCACGTCACTTTGTGAGGATATATGTAAAGTTTTAAGGAGGTTGGAATCATAAGTCATATGGGCCGTAGCCCCAGAGTCAATTATCCATGCATTATTCAAAACAGAATGATTGGTTGATATGACCTTACCTTCATGATGTGTAGCGGTAGCTAATGCAGTAGCTTGGTCCAACACTATGTCTGGTTCCTCATGGGAGTCAGTAGAAGCTTTTGTTACTGTAATAGATGCTCGTTGCTTGTTGTATCGTGAATCCCTTGTCTTGTCCCATCCTTCCGGATAACCAATTAGCTCATAACACTTTTGTTTGGAGTGTCCTGGACGCCCACAATGAGCACATTTGTTCCATGAGAATCGATCTCCAATTGGCCGATTTTGTGAGGGATTATTTCGGGCAAGCATAGCCCCAATGTTCTCCCCCTCACCCTTCATGGCTTCCTTTCGATCAAACTCGCGTCTAACGTAAGTATAAGATGCCTGGAGATCAAGTGGAGGTTCCTTTCGAAGGATTTCACCACGAACTTGCTCAAACTCATCATCAAGACCACCCAAGAAGATATAAACCCGTTGTCTCTCCTTGAAATCTTGATATATTTTGATATCCTTGGCACAACTCATAACCACCCTACTATGGTGGTCCAACTCTTGAAATATCTCAAACAACTCACCAAAATAAACAGAGATTTGTCTCCCGTTCTGACGTATACGGGCAGCTCTTTGGTTCAAAGTATAAACTCGTACCTCATTCTTGTCATCCACGAATGAAGTTTTTACAGCTTGCCATATGGCCGCTGCAGTCGGCAAGCGGATATGGCGCTTCATCAGCTCAGGCTTCATGACAAAGAGAAGCCAACTTTTGACTCGTTGATCCTCAGAGAACCAATCATCATACTTTGGATCATCTTCAGAGGGAGCCGTAAGCGTACCTCGAAGATACCCCATTTTCTTTCTCCCTGCAATATGCATCTCAACAAGTGGTGCCCATAAATCATAGTTGTCTTCATTCAACACGATACCGATTTGGAAATTGGAATTGTCGGAGTTGTTTCCTGAACCAACAACAACCAGAGGTGCAGCGGCAGGTTTGTCAGTCATCGTGAAGAACCTTGCTCCGATACCAAGTTGGAAGAAAGCACAGATTTGGAAGAAAGCACAGATTTGAGAGAAAGATAAAATTAATATTATTGATAGTTTTTCTCACACTTTTTACTCTGTCTAAAGGTCCCCTTTAAATGCATCATATACAATCCCTAATTACATGGAGAATCATCAACCACTACCTAACATTGGGAAGACTTAATCATCAATCACTACCTAACACTACCTATAATTAAGGAGCTGATTATAATACAAAGTCAACAATTAACAACAAAGTCAACAATTAACACTCCCCCTCAAGTTGGTGCATGGATGTCGTCTAAAGGTCCCCTTTAAATGCATCATATACAATCCCTAATTACATGGAGAATCATCAATCACTACCTAACATTGGGAAGACTTAATCATCAATCACTACCTAACACTACCTATAATTAAGGAGCTGATTATAATACAAAGTCAACAATTAACAACAAAGTCAACAATTAACAGTTTTAATGGAAGTGTTTGGTCTCCAAGGGGGCAGACCAAAATAATTTAAATATTTCCCTATGTATCATCATCAACACCATCCGGTTTTCACACCAAAACTTTGGGGTCGGCTACATGTGTCTTTGAGAAAATCAACGGGAATCCACTACATGTATTATTTTCAGATGACGGGCAAAGCTTGGTGAGATCCCTGTTGGAATTCGAGATATTTGTGAAGACGACAATGAAGAGAATCATCCACATACCACATCATCAGTTGGGCTGCTCAAGAGTTTTGGTAGTGGGTCCAAACGATTAAATAGAGAGAAAATAATGGAGTGGAGTGATGATTGCATATTATTTTACGATGTCTTTGTGTTAAGGACGTTAAAAGAAAACCCATGCAAATAATGAATTGGTTCTTTCTCACTAATTTGTGTTGAAGTAGCTGTCGAAGCATATACTTTGTTTTCGCACCTTTTTTAAACATTCTGTGTCTCAATCTATGATCATTGACTACTTTTGAACACACCATGTCCTTTCTTTGTTGGAGCAAGTACCAGTCTTTTGATATTAGGAATTTATTATAGTTCAGTGCATTGAAGTGTGAGCTCTAGAGCTTGCTGATATCTTCCTATTTTTTTGCTGAGAATTGAATGTGCAATTAGATTACTCAATGCCTGCATGGATCATAAAACCTTTGTTCCAAATTTTTATGAAGCGACCTATTTGAATGATTCAAATTTAATCCATGATTCCCAACACCCCACCACTCCAATAATCCTGCATTGTGGATTTTTTTTTTTATTTTTTGTTCTATAAGCAAGGCACGATCAATATGGGGAAGGGGATGGTGGGAATTGAACCTGAGTTGGCTGAAAGACCAACTAAGTGCTCTTCCATTAAGGCAAGAGCCGATTCCTCATGCATTGTGGATTTAGCAGTGTGACATTTTGTTGTGTGGTTGTTGCCTTGTTGGTGCACCAAATGTCAATTTACTTATTCCATGTCTAGTTATATAAAACAGAAAAAATATTAGAAAATGATAAAATGGAGAGAAAAAAGTGAGAGTTTATTTTTTTTTAATTTTTCTATCTTATTCAGCCAGGTGAGCTATGAGTTGGTCTCTTCCTGTCTCATTCAAAGCAATAGACATGGACCTGTCTGCTCTGCCCTCCTTGTAAGGTACGAATCATATTTTTTTTGCCGCTTTTTCGTCTGTTTCACTAATTTCTTGCCCTAGTAGTTTTCGTAGCCAGACTTTTATGTGAAGTGGGCTTCTCAATGGATTGTTTCGATGTCTCCTACCTTGGTTATCTTTGCTGATTTGTTTATATAACCAAATGACATTGTTTTATAGATTAGCTACAGTGCAGGCCGAATAGTGAAGTCTTGTCCTCTAGTATCAACATCATTGACTCATTGTTACTCTGCTTGATTATTTTTATTTTAGGTTTTAGAGACTATCGAATTCAATTTCCTTACTTTTTGTCGTGAGAGGATTACGGAACAAGATAGCCGAAACTTCTCTTGTATATTTGGGACTTTGAAATTGTTCTACTTATGAAAAGGCATTCATATATGTGGACAAATTACTAGCCATAATAGGAAAATAAAGGAGATTTCTGGCTAATTTTGATATGCATTCTATGGAAGGAAGAAATATATGGAAAAAAGGTCAAGGTTCTAAGGTTGAAGCCCCGGGAGAGTCTGGGTGTATTGATTTTCTTAGTTCTGATTGTGGGTTTTATCAAGATGATTCATTGGAGAAAGGATACATTTCATTTAGTAATCCTCAACAAGAACATCAAATTCAATCATTTTCAGTCTATGGACGTCTTGATAATCTAACGTTCAATGGTCCTTCTCTTCTGATGGAAGGACGCCTGGAGGAGATTGCAAAGCTTGGTGTTCAAGATGTAGTGGAATCCAAGAAGGAAGAAAGGTGCCCACTTTCTCTATCAGCGATTAGGCTTCTTAATAGTCACGGTAGTGGGTTCAAAAGATTGAATGGAGAGAGAATACATTAGCCAAGATGGGAATCAATATCCATGAAGCAGCCAACTAGTAGACTGTCAACTGAAGATATCCTGCGGATTGCTGGACAAAGGTTTATTCAGTCCTCTTCCCAGAAAGTTGAAGTCATGCCCATGCTTAGCAATCCTTTCGATCTTTCTTTCTCTGGACTTTCCCGTGAGGAAATAGAAGATATAGAGCTTGTTGATAGCCTTCTAGCCTCTGCAGAAAAAGTCAGCAATAAAGAATTTGAACACGCTGACACATTGCTCAGGCTATGAGATTGCTTTTCTTCCAAAACTGGAAATCCCATTCAAAGACTGATTTGTCATTTTTCTGAAGCTCTTCGTGTAAAGATTGATCGAGGGTCAAAGCGCTCAGCGAATAAGGTTTCCATGAAGGACATTTTTGAAGTGGTTATGTGTCCTGGCTCTGTAGCCATAGCTTACCACCAAGAAGTTCCCTTCCGTCAGGTTGAAGAATTTGCTGGAATCCAAGCCATTCTCGAAAATGTGGCCGAGGCAAATAAAGTTCACATAATTGATATTGGTCTCAAGTATGGAGTACAATGGACAGTTTTGATGCAGGCACTTGCAACTCGACACGAATGCCCTCTTGAGCTTCTCAAGATAACCGCTGTGGGAACTGCTTCAAAGGAAATTGAGGACACAGGTATATGGTTGATGGGTTTTGCCGAAACCTTGAACTTACCTTTCTCGTTTAAGGTTGTTACGATATCAGATATGCTTGACCTCAAAGGAGATCAGTTTAAGTTTGATGATGAGGAAGCAACTGCTGTCACAGTGAGTTTTTCTTGTGGACCATGATTGGACAGCCGGATCTCCTGGATTCTTTAATGGAAGTGATCAGAAAGATCAAGCCTTGTATAATGGTGGTCCTTGAAGTTCAGTCAAATCTCAATTCACCAGATTTTGTGAGCCGTTTTATAGAGGAACTTTTCTATGCCGGTGCTTATTTTGATTGTTTTGAGGCTTGCATGGAAAGTGATGCTATAAACAGATTGATTCTAGAGTCAATCTTTGGTCAAGGAATGAAAAATATTGTTGTGGCTGAGGGACAAGAACGGAGAGTCCGACACGTGAAGATTGATGTTTGGAGGGCTTTCTTCTCCCTTTTTGGGATGGAGGAGACAGATCTAAGTATGTCTTCCTTGTTCCAAGCAGATCAGATAGTCAAGAATTTGGTCACGAGAAATCTTGTACACTTGATATGAATGGAAAATGCCTAATTATTGGGTGGAAGGGAACACCACTTCATTCGCTTTCAGTTTGGAAGTTCATTTGATAAACAAGTTGAAAATACAGAGTTGCATACAGTACCGACTTTAACAATATTTTCATGTATTTGTTGCCAACAAGTTTTGTTTAATAATTCGGGGATACATAAGCTGTACAGTAGCTTTTGATGGGTTGTTCCTGAGCAATTGTACACTAAAACATCGTTCATTTTCGAGTCTTTTGTTGCATCACCACTGTTATTGATATGCTTTTATTAAATTGCAGAATGCCCAAAATGGTTATACAGTTGACTATCATTTTTATTTAGATCGTAAGAACCTCTATGAGGAACTTTTTTCTTTTCAACTTTCACATTAGTACTTCTGTGAAAAAAGCATTGATGGAATTGTGTAATGGTAACATATGACTCTAAGAGCGGTGGCTCGGTTGACAATCGATTGAGTTAGGCATATGTGTGCTCAAGATTCGATTCCAATAAAAGACAAACTTCTCAATGGTATTTCAAAAAAAAAAAAAATATGACTCTACATTGTCTTTGTTTTAAGAATGCAAGTGGTATATTGACTCTGTTTCTCGCGGTTTTTTTAATAAATTTTGAGAACATACAATTTCAATTGCACCATCTTTTCTCTCCATCCACATTCTCAATTTATGATCATTGACATATTGTTAAAACCGTTAATGTATTTTTTTTTGGGCAAATACTGTATTACTCCAACCAAGCTATGCTTCTACTGTGTAGAAAAATCCAATAATCAAGATGTGGCTTGGCTTCCGAAATTGTGTAATGTAAAAAGAAGTGTTTCGATTCCTTGCTATTTGACTCGGACTTGTTCTAAAAAGAAGGAGAGGCATTTCGAATTATTTGTTGACACAAACAAAGTCAAAGAAAACTTTTAAAATTCTTTCAATATTGAACCTTGGACATAAAAGGGTTTCGAATTGAATCTCTTTAGAAAGAAGATCTTTTGTCTCTGATAGCCTACTCTAGTCCCCATACGAAACTTTCGTTATTGGGTTAGTCCCGAATCCTCAATATCGAGAAGGGGAAGACGGGAATTAATTTGAGTTGGCTGAAAGACCAACTAGGTGTTCTTCTTCCACTAAGGCAAGAGCCGATTCCTCATGCATGGTGGATTTAGCAATGTGACATTTTGTTGTGTGGTTGTTGGTGGACCAAATGTTGATTTAATTATTCGATGTCTAGTTATATAAAAAAAACATATTAGGAAATGATAAATAAATGGAGAGGAAAAAAAGAGTTTTTTTAAAAAAATATTTTCTTTAAGGCGATATGCTTCTTTATCGATGTGTTTTTGCAGCCCACAAATTTTTATTTCTTTTTGTATTGGTCCCCATACCTACCAAAACTCAACCCAAAATCGAAGAAGGTTTGTGATCCTATCTATAGTCCGACTCGCTAATTAGTTAGCAGCATGACAATAGTGTGATCACTTTATAGATTATGGGCGTCTCTCTTTTTGGCCCAAACGACGACAATTCCATATTCTCTACAAGGAGTTCTTGATAAGATTCAAGCCTGGGAATTACTGTATGATAGAAAGCTAAGAAATTGACCCATGGGCTTATAGTGTTGAGATTTATTTTTGTGGTTTGTTCACTTTATTGTTATAGTTATGGCCCATGGGATTAATAGTGTTGGGCCATTACTTGGGTTAAGTCTGTTTGAGTATATTGTGGGCTTGTTAAAACTATCCATTATAAGGCCATATAGCGTACAAAAAAGGACTAACTGATAACAGAAGGGAAAAAAAAAAAAACAACTTAATATTGTAAGTTTGTATTGTTGTGTATACTGTGTGAAATGAAGATTGGACTGCCCGAGTTGGAGTTGTCTTGGCACATTATGTCATATGCTGTAGGAGCCACTATAATCTTTCCAATATTTTTCAGTTTTCGTAAAATGAACTTTGGACCTTTGGGCTTTTTTATTAAACAAACAGGATTGAGCCCACACACAACTTTATTTATGATAAAATGTTAAAAGACATACATGGTGCTCTACATGGGTTCTGTTATTTAAGGCACAAGGGCCATAAAAACCCATAATTACTTTAATATTTACTCTCATATATCACTCATGAGAGACTCGGTCAAGTTTTCATCCTCAGTATCAATAGTAGAAACATCACTCATTCTTCCTGAACCGAAATTGAGTGAATACTTTGGCTGTTTATTGGGCGAAAACAACCCAAAGTGCTTCTCCAACTCCGGCTGCTTTTGATTCTCATCAAACAGAGCGAACAAATAAGTCTCAATAGCCCTTCCAGGCCTCTTGGGTGTACCTCCTTTAACATGTGAAATCAACTTGGAATAATAAGTCTGAGCATTCTGAACTGATGTTCCCATCGCCCCCGCGGACGGCCAACCACTCTCCGAAACAACCACCTCCAACGATCCACCCCCTGCCCGCTCGATCGCCGAGTACAAAGCATCCAACATTGCATCAAATAAGTTCTGGTAACTACGACCGTTGTCCACGACAACGGTCGATGGTGAAGTGAACAAAGCATATGGAAGACTAATGTCCCTCGGATTACCAGCATAACTGAAATAAGTATATATATTGGCAAGCAGAGGTGCCCTATTATTTGCAAGGAATCTAATAATAGGGTCTAAATATGACCTAACATCGCCACGGAAGGCACCTTGTGAAGGAGGGTATGATGTGCCTATTAGGGTCATGTCTATAGCAGTAGATACCTTGATTTGGTCCTGAAGACCGGCTGATCGGATTGCATTGTAAACATTTTGCATTGCCGGCAAGACGAACCGAGCATCCCCCGATGAGGGACTAACTTCATTGCCAACTGCGATGTGCCGGAACCTGACAGCCGGCCAGAAGTTTCTGATATTGCTTTGTACCCAAGATTGTGCATTTGAAGGGTTTGAGAGGCGCTGAAGCTCTGAGTTTGGAACACCTACCATGACTTCAATGTTTGAACCTCTAAGAGCTTGTAGAGCTGCTTGGTTTGGATCGTAGAGTCGCATACGCTTGATGTTACGTGACTTGTAGAGTGATACCACCTCTGGTGCAGGTGGTAAGTTGTTGCCCATCATTCCGTAGCAAACACCAATTTGTGCTTCTACATCAATTTATGCCAAATAAGGTCATAAGTTATTTTTCCAAAAAAAAAAAACTTAATTTAAATTTGTAATTCGAGAGATCGAAATACATTAATAACTGTCTAGCCAAAAAGATTGCCAACAGGAATATCCCATATTGGATTCACAAACTCCAACCAAGTCGAACAGTATATAAATAGAAGTGTTATGGATCCAAATATTTTTGTCCCTACTATCTCATGTAGGGCATATAGAACCCATGATTTCACACTGATTGTGTGCATCCCTCCAAATCATCTCCAGGCCATCCCAACATTTGAAATAATTAAGACAAAAAACACTAAAATTCTTAATATTTTCGATATATAATTTTGATATATAAATAAAATCCTAACACCTCTCACACACAAAGATGCATTTATTGGGCTTAAAAACCATTTGGGTTTGGATTTCTAACAATAACACTTTACCTTGACACACTAATTAAATTAACCAGTAACATTACATAGCTGCTACTTCTATAAGATATCATGAACATAAAAAAGAAAAACAATGAGAAAGGTAAAGCAATACCTGTTGTATCAAGATTTGCTGTGATGAGCCCAAAAAGAAGAAGAGTTGCAGCCATCAAGGAGCCTTTGCATGTAAAGAAGGTAGCCATGGCTAAGTTAGCTTAGAGAATTTCTCACTCTCTCATCAAACAACCTCGAATATATATATATACACAGAGTGATGATGGCAAGGATTAGTAATCAACGGTAGACTTTTAGTAATTAAATCCATGTTTATCTAATATCCATCACTTTCCAAATGCCACCATACATGTAGACACTCTTCTTTCTTTTGACAACCTACAAGGAAGTTGCATGTGCGTCAGTGGGTGGATAAATGTCTTTGTCCTGATCTTAATGAATGCTTTCTATTTTCCAAATACCTATCGAGCTATACAGATACATACATTTAGGTGTGTATGTTGACTTTGTAGAACATTGGATAAACAACAACAGTCACGTTAGGGCATTTGAGTAAAATAAAGAGAGATAGAAGCTACCTTAAAACATTAAATGGTATATGTTGGAGAAAAGTCGATCTCAACTTAGTAAGATGCGTTTTAAATCCGTCAGCCCTATAAGCCTTGCGATGGGTTGTGCGTGCTTGGACTGCGAAAAGCGGACAATAACTTATAATTTTAATCAACTTTAGGTAAAGAAATCCGATCTATTGGTATTTCTTAATAGCTAGTGGTATCGGAACGATGTTGTTTGGCTTGAATATGAGTTATACTTGTGTGACTCCTGATTCCACTTTGTGAGCTTGACCCCACCGACATGTGAGGGGGAGATTTGTTGAGAAAAGTCTCACAACGATAAAATAAAGTATCCTGAACATGTTATAAATCCATTTATTTCCTAAACTTAATAAGACACGTTTTAAAATCATAGAAGTCATGTGATGGATTGGGTTTAGACTTGGGAAAACAAATAATATCTCAAAATGATAATCAAGTTTGGGTAAAGGAGTGTATTGGTGTTTCCTAAAAATATATATATGTAATTAATTAACTATAAACAAAAATAATAATTAATGATAAAGATTTCTTGTTACTATATGGTTTTGGTTTTAAAAGGACTAATTGTCACTCTAAAATGACCAAATGACGATGTAGTAGTTATCATTTATCGGAACTTGTGCACAAAGCTGACGATCTACCCAACCTTTTTTTTCTTTGCGATTTAGCCAACCTGCTTTTCTAAGGCCAATACCTTTGATCCACAGCTACGAGGCTGTCAAATTCTACCCTCGTGCCTTCTAGATGGAGATTAGAGACCTATAGGAAGCCTTTCTATATATAGATATAGGAAATCATTAATTGGGGGCTCATTTGCATTACTGGCTCTTTATATATTTTAAAAAAAAAAGCCGCCGGCTGCTTCACTGTAGATTTGGATTAAATTAATTGAATACCACAAAGTTATAAAGTTATTTGGTAGACCAGTGAATTCTTAAAGTCTATTGGTACTGCTGATAGAGACGCAGATTAAATTAATTGAATACCATAAAGTTATATGGTAGACCAGTGAATTCTTAAAGTCTATTGGTACTGCTGATAGAGACGCAAGGGCATTAGTGGAAGTGGCCCTTGCTCCGAGTAATTGGGCTCGGCCCAATAGTCATAGTTTCGTTTCATAGGGTCCAAATCCAAACTATAAAACCCAACTCAAAATACCTTGCAAGTCCAAGGACCCATTTTATGCCCAATCATAACTACCACCAAAAACGCAGCGTATTTTAGGCTAAGTTAAGGCCGCATTAATCATGGGCCGTGACCCATTCCACGTCGTCAAGCCACCGCTCGACTGATTGTGCACACCAGCTTCATCTTCCTCATAGGCTTATACCCTGAACGCATTGTTTCCTCTCAAAGCTTGATCCCATGGAATAAGTAAAACAAAACTAGGTTCTTTTCCATCTTCTAGGCTGAAAGGCCGTGTAGAAGCAAAACATTGTATTGATGTTACAACCTCTTGCATCAATCGACATACGAGATCAAACAATTCTGCGGGGCATTAATATTAATAGAAAAAGGTACATGCCAGTCATGATCTAAGCAAAATACATGTGAGATAACAGAAAAATCAGGAGTTATATTTCATTGTGAACCTAATCTCTCCATCGATGGCCACAGTTTGGGTTGCAGCAGACAAAAAAGAGCGTCATACCCTCCTCTCCTCTAGCAGTAGCCTGTATATTCATCAGACAAAAGGACAAAAACCAACATTATAAGCGCTGCAAATTGCACCAACACCTCTAGTGAACAACTCAAAAACACAATTCTTCAGAAGATAAAAAAAATGCATCCTTCAACAACAGATTTTGTAAATAAAGGGCTATAGAAAAGTAGAAAAAATTGAAAAGGGAAGGAGGGACAAGCATCATGGTACACTGAGCAGACACCGCAGCCATTACAATTAGTCTTAAATTTTTCATCCAAAGAAAAGCTTTTTTCTATTGTTCGTTAAGAGTGCTTCATTTACCATTAAGAGTTCACAATCATCATCATTATAACTTCTATCCCAAACAGTTTGGATCCAAAAGAGATTCACATTGGCTTTTCAAGAAAATTTCCAAAACCCAAGACTACCCATGCACGGAACCAACAGCTGCACTTCATATCAAGATAGAACCCATATCAAAGGTCCAGGATCTTTGGTAGTCTTTATATCACTTCCTCGTCCGCCAACCTCCAAAATAATGGTAAAAGTGCAATCTAGAGATTATAGGCTCAATTCCTAGAAACAACCTCTCCAGTCTCCCCATATAATGTGGGGATAAAATCTACGTACATCTTGTCCATCCTCGACCCCACCCACTGCAGAAGCCTTGTGCATGAGAGTTGTTTAACTTGTTTTTACGAACATGTGGTCCACTGGTAGAGTTGCAGGGATCCAACCTAGAGGTCAAGGTTCAATTCAATATCTCCACATATTATGTGGGGGTAAGCCAGTAAGGTTTGCATACATCCTGTCTATCCCCGATCCCACGCACTGCGAGAGCCTTGTGCACAAAGTTGTTTACCATGCTACAGGCAAACATGAGCCCCTGACATCCTATCTATTTCCGACCCCGCTCACTACATGTTGCGGGAATATTGTGCATGAGAGTTGTTTACCCATGCTATAGCACTATAGGACTAACCCAACATGTGCAACAACCGATAAAATATCTTGGTTATGCCAAGAACTGCAAAGAGATTTGTGCATGCATAGCCATCAACTATAGTTGACAGAGAACATAAGTAGGGGAGAAAGCTAACCTGGAAGAATACAGCTTCTCCATGGCTGCAGTTGCTGCACCTAACAGATTTAGTGCGAGGAAGAGTGGAATCTGCAGCTACGTCCTGTAATACTTGAGTGTGCTCCCCAACAGAATGATGTACCTCAGTTCTGTACACAATGTTGTTATCAGTAGCCTCCTGCAAGGTGTCAAAATTTGAAGAACATATGTAAGATATCATCTATTAATGCAATATTTCACAGGTAACATACGGGAACTGATATAGAGCCCACGTAGAAGAAAAAATTAATGTCATTACTAAAATATAGCTGCAATTCTTAATTGAGTTTCCATAGTCCAAATGGAGGCACCAAGGGAGTATGATCATAAGCACTATCCTTGATCATTATCATTCCACCAGCCACAGATGTATATAAACGCAGAAGCCGGGATCAAAGAAGAAGGCTAGAGTGTAAAATTTAATATTCCATTACATTTGAGATCAAGGCTAACATGGGTGCATAAGCAAGTACTTATTGCAATCCTTAAGCAAAAGATAAATTAAGTGTAGAAACATATACCATCTTAATGGAGAGACAGGGAGTAAGCCAAACTAGTGGCTACACCAAAAGTGCTACAGGAGTAAACAATCATGTTGAAAACTTGAAATAACAGTTGAGAATACATGGAAAGAAACCTCTAACATAGTTTGGATATTTCTCAGTCCCTGTGAATTTTGGAATAAGCTTTGAACCACCCAATACAGCTTCGCGAATCAATTAAACAAGGTAATCCATAATTTTGAATCTATAAACGGATAACGTATGATTCTAAGATACCCACACGGAGCTTTCTTGCATAAAAACATGTCTGCTCTAGTCAGCCAAACTTTTGGATTTTAATCAACTTATTATTAAAAACTAAAATGATAACTACCATGCAAAGGCTTGGAAATGGAGTCCGGGTCAAGGAATGGCAAGACATAAACAGCCTTACCCTTCATTCCCGAACGGGTTTTACTTAGATTATAATATGTGACCCCTGGGTTAAACTCAAGGTTGCAGCTTCACCCTTTTAATCAACTTATTATATGTAAACAAAATTTCTGCAAGCAAATGCCTCAGCAACTAACAAGGGAAAATAAAATTTTGACCCGTTGATGAGGGTATGATAATAAAACCTCAATGACGATGCTGGAAGAAAACATGAGAATACAACTCATAGAACATCTAAGAGGAACACAGTAAGGTGTTAAGTTCCAACAATCAAACGATACCACAGGAACTAAACCCCAATGGTTATAGAGTGGGGAGATCCAGCCCTCCATAGCTATGCTATTATCCAAGAATATTTACAGCACATCCAAGATAAATTATGAAAACATGGCTCCTGGACTTCATCAAAGTCGCATGCAACTTTCAGAGTTGAAGTATTTAAGGCACAGAAACTTAATAAAATGAGCATGGAAAATCAAAATAAAAACATGCCGTGTTATCAAAAAGATGAAATTAAATAATAAGTGAAGATAAAAATAAGGACGATCAGAGTTGAAATACTTAAATAATTAACCAGAATAAATATCTACATAAATAAACTACAATTGGGTAGAAAAAGAAAAACCCTAATGCGCTCAAAGTTAGACCTGATGATTGCAGTTGCGACACTCGTAGAGAAGGATCTTCTGCTCACTGTCCTCTTTAGGGTACAGAATGTTGTTGCTGCAGAATTTCACATCGTTGATTTGCTTTTAATTTTTTTCTTTCCAAAATCAATGGAATATAACCGAGATTCAATGAGAGAATTGGATGAAGATAGAAATAATTACTGAAAACATGGTTATTCGCATACCATTCTCGGCAGAACTTCATAGTACTCATCTTCCAAGCTTCGGGTTTTGACTGGCAGAGGGTAGAGATTTACTTTTCTCGGGGTTTTAGCGGGCTCTCCTTGTTTCTCCTCTTAACAGTAACAGACCTTTCAAGCGAGTATCAATTACGAAGCTCGACAAATTTAAATAAACCTTTTCTTTTCGAGGGTGATTTGATAAATTTATAAATCACATTTTTTTATTATAAAACCAGGCTTTGAAAAGCTGGCCAGTGGCCAGTAAATTCTTTTTTCCATCAGTTTTTATTTTTAATAGCTTAATCTATAAAATAGCTAAACTTAAAAGACGATATATACCAATAAGAGGTGACTCAATTGACAATCGATTGGGTTAGATATATATATGTCTAAAGTCCGATTCCAAATAAAAAACATATTACTCAACCACATTTCGAAGAAAAAAAAAAACAAGATATATAGTAAGAAGAGGCACAGCACTACTAACAAGAAAATAAGTGAAGTGGTCAGAATCTTTTCTAATGGCACCCCTAATTGCAAACTTATCACAGCAATTAAGTCTTTACACCATAATAACAATTGGCTAAAGGAAAGGAAACACAAATAGTTCCGCATGCTTATTATGGAGGGGTTTCAACTGATACGCTAAGCTCAATGAGGCTGTCAAAATACACATGAAGGCTGAAGCTGATTAAAATGTCACTAGTGCTTCATCTAACATGCAATTGCCCTCCTTTCAGCGCTTTCTTCCATGCCTCCTACTCTTCCGCCGGCTGCTCCTACCACCAGAGTCAGAATCTGTAGGAGAATCTGAATCAGAAGACTCAGAAGATGAGCTGTACCTCCTACGCCTACTCTTCCTCTGCTTCTTCTTCTTCCTCCTCCGTCTCCTCTCTTCCTCTGAATCAGAAGACGAACTGTAATCTGTACTACTCTCTGCTGAAGAATCGTCAGATCCAGTCACAGCCGACGACCCACTATCAGTCTCGAAAACCGAAGCCTCACTATCACTGCCAGAATCAGAATGTGACCTATGCTTCCTCTTAGTTTTCTTTGACTGCTTCTCAACCTTTTCATCCTTAATGGTATCTGGGTTTTCCAAATCATAGGAGATTGAGAGCCTCATCTTCAACTTTGGATTCTTGAGTTGCTGGGTGCGTGAGGGTTGTGAGATGTAGACCCGTTCATTCTTACACTCATATGTCCAGTGTCCAATTTGAAAACATTTCTGACATTGTGCGTTGCCACCAATAGTGGACATTGTAGGCTTAAGGTCTTTTCTTTCACCAAGTCTTACAGCCTTTTCAGTACTCATCAAGTACATCTGCCTCTTTGCTTCCCTCTTCTCCTGCCATCTGCTAGGCCCTTCTTCCTTCTGGCCATAAGCATTAACATTTCGTACAGCTGCGG
Organism: Tripterygium wilfordii; assembly: GCF_013401445.1. Taxonomy (NCBI): domain Eukaryota; kingdom Viridiplantae; phylum Streptophyta; class Magnoliopsida; order Celastrales; family Celastraceae; genus Tripterygium; species Tripterygium wilfordii. The sequence continues at coordinate 12,987,584 of NC_052245.1, read as the reverse complement.
CCGCTGCCCTTTCAGCCTGGGCACGACTAAGACCCTTTGCAGCACTCAAGGCTGCAGCCTTGATTCTTTCAGCCGCAACCTGGGCTTTCTCTTCCTTCTTACTTGACATGCTCTAAATTCCCAAATCCAATACAAATTTAAAATAAAAAACAGCAATTGGAACCTCTCAACCTCAGATACACTATCAATCCCAGTCCAAACTTCTCAATACCTGCAGTTCATAACTGAACTAGTCATTGACAAGAGCAAGGTGGGATACTAAACAAGAGGGGGAAGGGGTGCAGTGGCCAAAATATTCAAAGTAAGCAAATGTCAAAAAAAAAAAAAACTCAGACAATTTTTCTAAGCAAGCAAATACAGAATATGTCAGAAAGTTTATGCATCAATGGCTAAACCATCAAAAACCATATAGGTCTTAAGGAGGAAAAAAACAATAAAAAAATCAGTAGAAGAAAGTTTATTTGGAACTAAGTCAATACTTTATCTTCTTTAATATGTGATCCCAACTGTCCTTAGATAAGTCCTAAATCTAATTCATTCTCTCACCTTGCTATCCAAACAATCGCAAGCATGTCAACAAACCACAACGGAGTTACAGAAATGATATCCCTAAAGAGTGGCCTACTGCAGGTCCCAAAAGAAACCAAACCAAGGTTCTGAATCAATAGTTCAATACCAATAACACCTCTCCATTATTTTATTTCCCCTGGCCCCTGCACTGCAAATCTATTTAGTCAATTACCAATTCGAAGAGAATTCAAACCCAGATAATCCCCATCCTTATCGAGAAGAGATTGTATATAGGTTTTCTTGCTCCTACTTACGCGTGCCTGTTCAGTGGGAATTTTAATTCAAATCTATTGACGACTAACCCTGCTCTTGAAACTACCGATCAAGAACGATCGAGGACGCCGGTATAATATCACAATCACGAGAGGGGAAAAAAAACTAAAATAACTAGCGAGAAACTCATAATTCGCCAAACAATCACAAATATATAACTCCCAAGAAAACTAAATTTGCAAAAAAATGTAAACCTCCCTCAAATCGGACCTGAAACGCAGAAGGAATTGAAGAAACAAGAAAAACCAGATACATACAATTTCAAGACGACGACGATGACGATGACGATGAAGACGCGCAAGGAACCTCCTAGGGCACTAGTTGCAAGAGCTTCTGTAGACAACGGAGATTGAGATGACGCGAGACAAACGGACATACGACAAAAATAACCCAAAAACAAACTCCGTATAAAAGGCGAGATCTGTTCTCTCGGGCCCATTACAGTTTGTAGCTGCAGGCTATCCTTCGGCTCAACAATTGAATGGGCTCTGGTAAAAAACATATATTTATGGGCCGATGTCGGCTCAATTACAGAAAATAGCTGCAGCCTGCAGGCCATCCTTCGGCACAACAATCAAATGGGCTCTGGTAAAAAAACGTATATCCATGGGCCATGTCTGCTAAATAGTACAGTATCTTGATGCTCAAACTAGAGTTTTTTTCTTTTTGGGCAACAAACTCCAATTACTTTTTATTTTATTTTATGGAAACTCTAATTTGTGCTTAACTTAAAATTCTTTTTATTGATTTATATTCTCAGGCCTTTGTTTACAAGTTTTCCTTGTTGATATGGTTGTATTACTTTTTTTGACAAGTTTTTTTTTTTTATAAAGTATTTAAACCCTAACACTTCATTTTATAATAGTAAACGTTACACCTCACCACGTTAATGGTTTATGAATTTACAAATACTAGTAGGGAAATTACAAAACCAAAGAACAAACACCGGATTAACATAAGATTTTTTTTCGTAAATTCGGACATTTCATAAGGTTTATATGGACAGTGTTAGTTTCCGACACATATTGGACACGGATACGTCTTATTCACATTTACAATACATCTCATATAAACCTAAACTTGAATCATTAAATCTGCTAAATTCGAATATCCGATACGAAAAGGACATATAATACAAGACATCTAATATGACCCCATAATAGAGGTAGATACATTCTCATTATGAGGAAGAGTCGTTCGAATGTATCTAAATAGTCAAATAGGTACACTATGTTTATATGTAGATCCTTATGTCGTTACTTTCCATGTAGGATTGGATTAAGATTAGAAATAGGTGTAATCGAGATCTTATTTTCACATTTTTACATATAAATCTCGTTATTTCGCATTTTTACATATAAATCTCGTTATTTGAGAACCTATACTATTCACTTCACTTCTTTGGATTAAGTCTATTGAATCGAGAATTAAATTACTATTCACTTCACTTCTTTGGATTAAGTCTATTGAATCGAGAAACAAATTTAATTGCCCATCTTTTAAGAAGGCATAATTCAAATCAAAGCAATTGAATGTCCAACTCGAGCTTGTATGAACATCCGACATGAATTTAACACGTGACTACAAAGTTGTTATTCCCCTTGATAAGCAAACTCAAGATATTCCAAACTCAAAACTCAAGAGATTCACAATTAGATATCACCCGACCACAAGTAGCTGTATAGACAAATAGGAGGACATATATCGAGTGTTCATCACATGCTTGCAGAGACATTCACCAGTAAACATAGTCACAAATTAACCAACAAATTGATCTCATGATAAAATAAAATAAAAATCCATTATGATTGAACCATCCAGAAAACAAGTCCCATAGTGGCCCAAAAACAAGAACTAGAGCTTCAGTATTTGGCAAATGACTAGGAGAGGATCATCCACAACTAAACCCAACAAACAAACAAACAAATTAACTAACGGCTGCATTCTTAGGAAACTACCAACATGCCTGCCATACATTAAACTAGACAAAAAACAGAAGTCAGCAAGAACAGACCATTGTCAGATTTTTAAAACTCAAAATATCCCGGCAAGCATATTTGCAGCAGTTGAAATGGCAGCTCCAGTGATGGCGCATTGCACAACCTGCTCATGGGAGGCGTCTTCGGATGTTAGCGCAAGCGCCATGCCTGTAATTGCTCCTGCCACAGCACTGTTTTTCTGCAAAAAGTTGAAGCAAACGTTCAATATCTAATATTACTAAGAGAGGAGAGGAGCTGTAGTTAAAGTATTATTTGCCAGATTCATTACCCAATCATGAGCTCCACGAGCCTCCTTTAGGCCATAAGTGAGTCCTGAATACAGACCAGCAGCTAATCCTGCAGTAGTAAACAATCTCTTCAATTAGTATTTAGCCCCCTCTAATTATATGACCTGCCCAAGTATTTCTATACACTTCGGTCAATTTGATGACCATCTCAGACTGGAACTTCTAAAGCAGAATTAGCTCCAGAAATAGCGAAGCCAACGGGGCGAATTGGCGGCCCTCATCTCTACTTGTATGCCCCGTTCCCACCTTCCCCGCGCATCGGGGCAACTTTTACACCCCGTAATTACTTTTCCCAAACAAAAAAAAACCCAAAAGGGACAAATGCCATATACATATACTCACCCCATTGAATTGATTCCTTCCCTGTGTTCTTCACCTATAAAACAAACAAAGCAGTTGCGGTTGAGAATGGTTCAACCAGAAAAACTGAAATTATCAATGAACACCAAGCAGAGCAAAATATCAACTCATATACTCCTGAAAACTCACCATGGCTTCCAGTGATTTTCTGTTGGTTTCTCCTGAGAAGGATAAGTAAAGTACGGTTATAGAAAGAAAAACGAAGCATGCAGCAATATATATATATATATACTGTACCTCTGAGATCAGGGAATCTGCTCTTCTTGGCAGCCGAGATCTCCGTCGGACCACTTGATGAATCAAGTCCAGTACCTTAACAATTAAAAATCCAAAATTCATAATTCATTTGATTCATCCTACAACTCTACAGAATTAAACCAAACTGATTCACCTATCTGATTAATACATACTTTCAAGAGCTGTAAAATAAGCCTCCCTCGACGCCGCTTGAATCGCTCCGATCTGCAGACACCGGAATGCATTTAGCTAATAAGAAAGAAGAGTAGAGTACCGATTTATTTAACTCATAGCAAGCAAACCGAATTCAAACATGCATGCGCATATGGAGAGGGAGAGCGAGCGGAGAAGAGAGACTTACACCAGCAGCTTTGACGAAGCTCTCTGCAATACGGTTGAGGAGAGGGTGACCGAGGTCGAAGAAGCCACCTTTGTCAAAGCTACGGAGCTCATCGATAAAAGACCGGTTCTCCATGTTACCGCTGCTGCTCATCTTTTCTCACTTTTCAAGGCTTAATTCTTCACATAAGACTCTAGCTTTCGAACGCAGTTGCTCTACAAAAATGACTTGCGAGCTTTACTATGATTGCAAATGAATGAGAGAAAAGCGGGAGGAGAGTTGCCGAACAAGTAATTCCCGCAAAGAGAAAGTCAGAGAGTACACGTGTCCCACACGTGTGACCACATCCCGCACTTTTGGCCTCTTCGAGTAGCCACGAAGCACTACTTTTACACAGACGAGGTCAACTGTGATGACAGCACATCCCTAGCAAACCGGGTAGCCGAGCAAGTCCGCTGCTTCAATGTTTCTGTAAAAAAAACATTCTGATCGGACTATATTTTTGTCCCAAAAAGAATACATCCGAAACATTTTATGTTTATCTTATTTTGATTAACAAAAATGTCAGGGATTTCAATAAAAAAACATCTTAGTTATCTCAATAGTAATCTTATCCCTTGATTGATGTAAATGTAAGGACCCACAAAACCTTGTGATTGAATTAGAGAATGACACATCTACTATTAAGATGATTTTTACTGGGGTCCCTATCACTTCTGGTTTGTTAAATAACCCACTTCTAAACCCGATCAACAGATTCATAATTTTGTTTTATTTTAAAAAAAATTTAACTACCCTATTTTATTATAGCGGGAGCTGTTGTGAAAACAATTACAGCAAACCCGAACACCCAATACGAGTAAACCAAATTAGCTTCATATTCTAATCGCAGATTTCAATCAGTATTTCACATGCAAACTGCCATATAACCCTTTGTTTGCAATACTCGAGAATAAACAAAGGGTAAAAATATAGGTAATTTTCGTCCAATATTTCATGTGCAAGTGTCCAAAAGCTTTGTTGCAGACTATAATCTTCACATACCGCAGGCAAGCTATGCATGCTCAGACATTCCTGAATCCAAGGAAAGGGAAAGAATTTTTACTTGCAATCAAAGAAAGCTTTCAATAGTAAATGTTGTAACAGCAAGCAAAATTCTAATATACAAAGGGTTTATAAATAGAGTTTCTATTACAACTCAGAAAATTTTGGCCTCTAACCCACTTGATTTCCTCTATTACAGCCAAACCCACCACAAAACTAATCAGAGCAGCACTATAAAGAGCATATATCGATGCCCTATCCATCATATGGTTTCTCACATTTTTGGCATTTTCGAGAGACAGAAACAAAAGTGGGGGGAAAAGGAGCAAGGCAAAATGAAAGATGACAAATCAGAAAGAGGTGGGATGCAAAAGAAAAAAACAAGGCGACGAGATTAGACAAAACAAAATTAATGGTGACGAAGTAGTACAGCGGCAACAGTTACTCCGGTAGAACCATAAGAAATGCCAAGCAAATGGAAGACCGTAGCCACATTATGTGCATAATTTTCCTCCCCCCACGTTAGTTTCCTATGGTTGAAGGCTACAACCCGTAATCACCGTGTGCAAAAATCAACAATTCTGTAAGCTCATATATTCTCTCCAATATGCTGTTCCTTTGACAATCTTGATTTGCACCAAGCATGTCCCCAAGTTGAACAACACACAGAAACAAAACAAATCACCCTGCTAAATAATAGTCTTAAGAAATACCTTTAGATCCATTTACAGCCACTTCTGGCGAAGATTTTTGTTGTATCAAAGGAGAATCCTCTCCACCTAACTGCCAATTATCTGAAGTGTTGTGCACACAGTCGGAACAGCTTCTAGAAGCGGGTTCCTTGCCTATGTGATTTGTCTCATCTGAACTGCTGCTGTTATCAGAATAGTTTCTAGAGCTCACAGGTTCTTTCTCTTGATGATTTGATTCACCGGACCCCTTGTTCCCATCAGCTATCTGTGGAGCCATTTGTATCGTGCTAGCAGTTTTCTTACTGGGTAATACCGCCTGGCTCAATGTTGAACACAAAGCGGCAAACACGCTCTCTCTTGACTTGGAAGTCTTAACCAAGCGCTGCTTCTTGAGTAGCTCAGGCTCCTTGTCCTTCGAAGAAGCCGTTTTACGCTTCAACCTGAGGGCCTCAAACCTTTCTTCAACTTCTGAATTCTCCGGCTGTTTCTTAGGCGGAGGCCTGTAGTTTTCGTCATCTTCATCATCGTCATAATCAACAAGTCCACCAGATCTTGGACTACAAAAGTCAAGATGAACATTACACAAATATCGAAAAATAAAATGCCATATATTTACAGGCAGAAGTAACCACGTTACCTTAATGATGCAGTAACTCCATTGGATAAAGATGGACGAGCTTGTACTTTTTGGCTATGTACTGCAGATGCCATGTCTTCCTCGTCACTGCTTATGCATCCAACATCAGACACTACAGTAAAGAAGTATTGACAAAAATATTTAGCTAATGTAATTTCTATAAAGAAATGCATACCTGCCCTCGTTGAAGTAGTCTTCCTCCTCTTTCTCCAGAGCACGATCATCAATTCGTTTTCTCGAGTCCGAAGCATTTACACTACCTTTTGCCCCAACATTTTCCAGACACTGTAATTTAGAATTTGTCAGAACCAAGAAAACTCGTATAGCAGTAGCTATACAGAGGAAGTCAGCCAAAAATACCTGCTCATATTTAACTTTAAGAGAGCGAATAGAACCCAAATACTCAAATTTAATTAACTCATTCCAAAATGAATCAACTATATATCTGACCAATGATTTGAGGTTTTCCTGCATATAACATTCACCAGTGATTCAACAAAAAACTTAAAGATGCAGCCCAGATAGCAAGACAACAATTGTGAAAAGGATAGGCACCTTTCGGATATACTCAAAAAGCTCTAAAACTGCTGAATGCAGCAGATTATAACGGTCCCCATTGCTGACAAAGGCATCCACAATTGGTTTGAGAAGGTTATTCTTAACCATATGATTTACAAGATGCTCTTCCTGAATATTGAAGCATCATATGATCTTGTCAAACATATAACAACAGTGAAGAAACACTAGTTCACTGAAGATACCAAGAAAATAAAAAGCGCTATCGAATAAATGCCATAACTTGCATATCTAGAATAAACAAATTCCAAAACAATCTCAATCGTTTTAAAAGCTATAGACGCATGCATGATTGCACCTGGAGGAGGTGGAAAACATATTGTTATACAAAGGGACAAAGATGTCCATTTCTTCCCCAGCAATCATGCACTAACCATGAATAAACAGATTTAGTAATACACAAATTTTTTCAACCTTCTAAAAGCTGCAATGTCATCAATAATAAATGGTAACAACAGTTACAGACTTACAGCACAAAATTAGAGAACCTGATTGAACGCACTGCTTATTCCTATTCCTACCAAATCCAAATACTTAAGAACTTTTACACACAACATTTCAGCTATTCAAGGATTCTAATTAAAATAATGTTTCATGCCATTTAGCTTCTTACGCCCTCCAATTACACTGCAAAAAATAAATAATTATTCTCCCAAAATAGCCGATTCACGAATCCAATTTCTTGAAGTTGCAATAACCAAAACACGCATCGTTTATCACAATTACACCTAGCAAGGTATATTTCAAAGGGGAATAAAATCAAAACAAAAAAAAGGTAACTAGTCTCTTCAGAAAATTTTACTATATTGTCAATTCTTTTTTCTAATGTCCTCGTCCACTATTATGAACATCATGTTAACTCATGTCAGCATGTATGCTGTATCCAATGATAAAAATGATTTCACTTACATGGCGTGACAGAATTGTGCGAACAAACCGTACAGCAGAAACTACGAGGTACTTTTCCTTTCTTTGGGTCAGTAAGATAACTTTGTCGATTGCATTATTAAGGAGAAAATTACATCTGCGTAGGAAGCATCACCATATTAGATATTTATACAACTTTGGTCCACAAACTCAATTTGATACAAACGCACAAGCATACAAGAGTTTACTTTATTCTAAAAGGATGGTGCAGAACGCAGAAGCAAAGTAATTCGCAGATATTTGAGAGAATTTCTGGCTTAGCGCAATTCTGATTTTCAATATCTTCACCAGAACTCCCAGATCTACCAACTGAGGGGCCAATGCCATTGGAAGGACATGATGCCACTATAACATCAATCAAAAGGTCTAGATGCTTCTCATAGAAAATCTCAATAATAGTATCTCTCTGCAGAAAAAGTATACATGATCAAATGAATGTGAAATAGAGAATTCATGGTAAAATATTTTCAAAATATAAAGGAGAGAGAGTCCATGTTACACAAAAGTACTTCCAATAGTTCAGCAGAAATCATAATAAAGAAACTAAAATGTTAAACCAGCATGGATAAACTCAAATGCATTGCTGACTCCAAAAGCACAGCTTCACAAGCAAATCTCAAATAGTTACAAAACATAAAGCGTCACTGATCGCGGAAAATTTACTTCGAAAGTAAAGGAAACGCTGTAAAGAGGACAAAATAAGGGAAACTACCCAGAACCTACAAAATTCAACTAATCACAAGCACACAAACAAATATTTTCTAGAAACATCAAGTTCATATAGCCTATGGAAACCACCCAATTCAAAACCTACGACGCTATTCATCTCTGTAAGAATTTGCTACTTCTAGCTCCTGTTATCTGTTTACCTGCATCATCTAGATTACCTTAGAATATGCAAAAAAGTCAAACTAAATCCTGCAACAATCTCATCCTCGTGGACCTCGTCAACAAATTTTACACATATCTCCATGATTTCTCCACCGATGGTTTTAAATAAGTAGTTCTCCCAAAACTGGCACACTAAGAGAATAATATCCTAGGAACCCGATAACACACAGGGAGACTAAACATAAAGCTAAGAATACATCTGTGAGTCTAAGCCCGCATCTGCAAATAAGGTTGGTTGACGACAATAAAAAATGGCACCTAGATAAGAACGAAGGTGCTAGAATTGTCCAAGTTGCAAATCAAAAGGATTATAGATAGGATTTAACAGGTTTTGCGATAAGGTTTGAATATGTGTATGCAAAGGTAAGGTTGTGAAAAACACAGGCCAGGGATGAGGTTTGAGGGGAACATGTAACGTTAGCTAAAACCCAGTTACAGAAAACAGTGCCAAGCAGGCACTGGAATTGCTCATTTTTGGCTGCTTTCAGAGGCTCTTTCACAGATATTATGCCCAAGACAGTACTAGAATGTATGACCGATTTTAAATAAGCTTTTGAGAATCAGGTCACTTTGGCAGATAAAGGATAACATATTTGCTCTAAAGACCTAAAGGCATGCCTCAGATTGCCGTGCATAAGAAGAAAATGATTGTATAGGCAGTTCATTTCAGGTTGGAGATTAAGTAAGGTATGGTTCTTCTTCCTTGAAATTGGAACATTTCTCTGATGGTTGTGGTTTGATCATGATGATGAAGAACAGCCCTCCACCTTGGTTTTTAAAATGAATTGTAAAAGAACCCTTAGATTGTTATTTGGCAAATTCATAGACAAGTCAATCGAATTCCCATTCCATCGCATGATCCAAAGAAATATACATGCATTTTCCTCGTCGAACTTTAACTATTCCTTTCAACAAATACTAAACATGTTGTGTTAGGTTCAATACTCCAGACTAAAGGCTAAAGGAGAAAGCTCTACTGAGAGCCTCTTTGCTATTTCGCAAGACAGCAGCAATGTCTTGGGAAAATGAAAGAGTAAGAATTGTCCAGGAAGGAAAAATCATGACAGAAATAGATCAAAATCTACCAAAAGGGTGGGTAAAGGGAAAAAAACTGCAAGCACAAATGGGCCATATGAAACCTTCTTTCCTAGCTATTTCAAACTGCAAATTCTCTGTCTCATCTATGCTAGAGAAAGCCTCTTAACACATTTTTTTCTCCAGTTGTTTTTGCTGTATTAATGCACCAAGCCCTGGAAGGTAGTAACAACAAAAACATATCCAATCACATGAATACTACATTTAAACCGCAGATATCCCTTGGATCGAGTTCTACTACTTGAAACAGATGTATGTTCCAATTGATTGGTATTCGTTCAAGATGTAAAAATCCACATCAAAAATTTCTATAACAAGCCATCGTCCAGAAAGCCAAGTGACATTTTCCCACAACTGGCCCCTTCCCTAAGTCGAGGGTGAACCTATATCGTAATAAGCCAGCATTTAACAAACTGACGACACTGAATCATATTTCATCACAGTATGGAAGCGCAAAAGCTAATAGAATCCGCTCAAGCTGGTTATGCTAGGCCAGGTGAGGTTCAGGCTCAACCACGGTGTAAACACCATGCTGTGCGTGCATATTTGATGAATAAGGCATAGTTAAGAAAGCATAAAAAACAGGAAACAAATAGACAAGAACTTCAACTGTCATATGAAATTGGGAATTCCATTCACTGTTGGACATACTCAATTAATAAAGGCATATAACTGCCACATAAGACATAAATGATCAGGGCATGCACCTGTGTGCCAGACAAAGTATACGAATCCAGTAAACTGCGAAGAATTTCAAGAAATTGGCAATGCATGTCTTCCCCAAAATCTGTTATCATTCCTTTAACCTGTAGGCAAAAGACACTTACATGATGAGTCCTAGCCACGAATAAAATGGAAAGACATAGACAACTGAAATAGACACATATATTATATATATACTTAAAGAAATCAAGTTGAACAAAATACATTGATTCTCTATGTACTATATTAAGAACATCATTGCATACAAATTTATGCAGCATTCATAGAAAATTAGAAATACACAAAACCAAGCAAAAAATATAATAGAATGATAATCAATCAAGTTTTACAGACATGATGTGAAAAGTCCCACACATATGTGCATAAGAAAATTTCACACCCTAGTATATTACTAAAAAGTCAAAAGTACAACAAATATGTACCAATAGTCCGAAAAGTGGGATGCCTTCCTGCCGGACAACGTAAGAACGCAAGAGGTTTGGGTCCTGATTTAAGAAAAGAATGAGGATATCTGTCCTGCATTCATAAGAATAGCTTCTTGTTAGGACTAACTAATAGGAAAGGGGAATGCGCTAAATAACAAAAACAGATTATATATATATATATATATATATATATGCAGTTCAAGCATTATTGTAAAAGCAAACAATATTCTTAAATTAACAAAATCACCATTACCCAATAAGTACAAGCTTCTTGTCCGGACTACGCAAAGCATCTGTGATGATGTCAAAGATGCCTTCATTAATGAGATCCCTACATGGTAATTTAAAATTTTGACTTAAAATACAAAAAATCTTATGTTGGAAAAAAAATTAAAGCCTGGTCCAGCAACGAATGTTTCCCTTTCTTTCCTGCCAAATAATCACAGTATGGCAAGAAAAGAAAAAGAAATCCAATGGAAGATGTCTCTACAGAATAGCACTGAATTTATTGTTTCAAAAACCAATTTATAAACAGGAAAAGATCTATGCATCTCAGTATCAGAAAGGGAAAAAAAAATTTGACATCCTGATAACTTAAAAAAATAATATTAACTTACAGGAAAGCAATACCTAAATAGGCGGATCTGCTGGACCATCTGCAGGCTCTTACTTAGACTACAAAACTCGAGCAAGAAATATACCTACCATGAACAGTTGACAAATAGATTTCACAATATAAGTCTTGGCAACAGAGGCAACTTAACACAACCATTTTTAAATAATTTAGAATTGTAACTTTATGGCCATCTTGTACTGTAATCATATCCATAACAAATATTCAGGATGGTGTTGACTGGAAACAGATCATAAGAATGATCATCTATATTTATTTAAAAACAAACAAGGAAGAAAGTCACATGTCCATCCTCTCTAATGTAGGCACGAGAAGAAGAAACAAGTCCACCAAATCTGCTTTGTTGTTCTTCCCAGTAAGTTTTCTAAGGATATTCAATATTTGGAAGTGCCAGGCAGAGAAAGTTAGTGATGGACTAGTTGAAGATAGCAATACTGCCCAAAAATCATTGAAAATATGGCTAAGGACATGCTCAATGATTTTCAAGTCCAAACCAAGATATTTGAATGGTTAAAAGGCACACTAGTTACAAAACTTTGAACTTACAATGAAAGACTAATCTGCATATCTGGCATAAAACAGATTCCAAATGAACAACGAAAAGTATGAATGGAAAAAAAGAAGAAGAAGATAATGAGTCATTCTCAACAATCACAAGACTAATCTACAATTACTAAGAGTCATTCTCAAAATTTCAAAGACAGAGAAAGAAAAAGAGAATGTTAACAATTACCAAGTTTTTCTTCGATTCTGCAGATGCTGTGGGTGACTTCAACCTTGTAAACAACTCCTGAATAAAGGTGTTGTCATCTTTTAACAAAGAAACAACCTGCAAGAGAATGTCAGTTGTATGAAAACATACAGTTATTTGGCATTGTATGAAGTTATTGTAGTAGTCTACAGTATTTGTGCAGCTTCTGGTACGAGGGAGTTGAGGGAAGTAATTTTTATTAGAATATGGTATAAATGATTTGAAATGCCCCAAACTAATAAGTTAACTTATTGGATTGAATGGCAAAGTAACTAATCTCACCATGGTATCGGAGTAGGAGGTCTTGGGTTCAAACCTTAGCTTCCACATTTTAAACCCCCATTCATTGTTGCCCCAAGTGTGGGCCTTTGTGTGTGTTTATTGTTGCCCCAAGTGAGGGCCCTCTGTGAGAGTAGCCCTAATTTTGGGCTCGGTTATTGTGCACGTGTTGGGTGCCCAGCCCACATGTGAAGGGGAGTATTAGAATATGGCATAAATGATGTAAAATGTCCCAAACCAACAAGTTAACTTATTGGGTTGAATAGCAAAGTGACTAATCTTAACAATTTCCATCATTGTCAATCCTTTATCCCATACAATTTCGGATCAGCTACATAATTCATAAGAGAAAATCAATTGCGATCCACCACATGCATTCTCCATTGCCATTCAATCCTATATAAAGCTAAGGTCAGTATACTCATTACTCAATACTAACCCTATAGATTCCACGTCAGGGGCAGTGATTGTATTATATCATTATATCAGATGACTTATTAAAAGGTGTGAATCAACCATTGTATCAAGGGGGCTGGTATTCATATTCTACATTGTGGTCTTTACTTCTATTATGGAGAAGTAATAGAAGACGAGAAGTATCTATGTGTGATAGCGGAATTACTAAGACGGAAGGAATATTATAATGAATCTGCCTAAATTAGAAGATCGAAGAACTGACGAACACGGAGTTGAAGAATCCCAAACCCGTGCAAAGGGAATAGGGGCTGATTTCGATGACAGGCTCCAACACAACATCATGGATGAGAACTGGGAAGGTCATCATGACGCGCTAAAATATGTACTAACCAGGTATGGCACAGAGTGGGTACTGATTCCAGCACAAAGGGGTCCTAAACACGTTTTGATGGGAAGGCAATAAATGAAGAACCAGTCATGACTTCCAAGAACCCAGCTATTTGTTGGTTAGAATTCATTTGATTCAACAGTTAGGAGAACATTCATCGCAAAATGGCAGGTGGTGCTAGACCTCATAGGTTGAAGTTGAAAGCAATGTGGACAGTTTACACATTTATTGGTGTAGAGATAATGGTGCGACTGTGCGAAGAATCAAGAGAATTTGTATTAGAAAGAGTAGGAAGGGAAGAGGAAGACCTAAGAAAACAAGGCTTAAAGTAGTAAGAAGGAATGTGGATTCAACAGGAGACGATGAAAGTATGCTTTTAAATAGAAATGAATGGTGGAAACGAATGCATGTAGGGGATTCACGTTGAATTTCTCATAGACTCATGTAGCGGCCCCAAACTTTTGGAATAAAGGTTCGGATGATGATGATTGGTGTGAAAAAGTTAAGGGAAGTTTTAATCTTATAATATTATATTAGAAGTATATAATATTTGTGAAATAACCATGCAATAAGATGGTATTTGTGTTTTAATGTTGTGATTCTCACGTACTTCTACCATGAAGAAGTATCTTTGCATCATGGTTTGGTTCTTACCACAACAAAATCTAATAGAAGAAAAAGAAAAAAAAAATGGAAGGATAATTTATCAAGGGTAACAAGTAGGTAAAACCCAAAGATAAGAAGCACATAGAACAAATCTAATAAAACATAAAATAGTCATCCAAAAGAAACAAAATCTTATAATAATCAAGCCACTGATTATCATGGGTTTTTCAACAACAAAGATGTTAACAATAAGCCACAGCTGTTAAGGTTTCTTTAACACAGAGAGAGAGAGAGATCTTACGATGGCATTATTTGAATGAATTATAGAATTGAGAGTCGCAACAGTGGCATCATCCAATAATCTGGCCAAAACAACATCCTACAACAAATGACATGAGTTAAGATTACACTGCCAAAACTAGCCAAGCAAAACTATAAAGTTAGCACTTAAGATTCAAACCTTCAAATAACCAACTCTGTAAGTCTGGTGAATCTTTGACAGTACCAGTGGATCTTTGATTGGTATGGCCTTAAAAAATAAGAGTATGTACCAACATGTAAGAACTCACTCTGCCAGAAATTCTCCAACAATCTCCTTTCCACTACTACACAAATTCCAAACAACATTAAAAGAAGAAAATAAGAAAAATTTATAATATGTACCTCCTTGAAAACGACATGCTCTTTTAAAAATTCTCGATGATGCTGGACATGAGCAACCTCGGGATCATCTGGGTAAAATTGAAGTAGGCCACCATCAGAATACTTCCCAATATAATATAAATATATTGCACAGGTTTATGACTTAATCATCTCATAAACAGTCAGAGGTTGCATTATGCATAAAAACTCAAAACTACGTTTTGATGATACACCAATACCCATTGGAATGTCAAACTATCTTCAACTATCTTGTAGTTTGTTTGGGTTGCACCACCGTGGTGTTCTTTAATGATCATTGCATTTAAAAAAAACAGGATATACAAACAGACTTTGAAGCAGTACGGACCACAAAATCATTTCATGACTTCCTTCAGAGATCCTACATATAGTAAAATGAGAAAGAAGGAATGCTGAAAGTATATTTCCCAACAGGCATAAACCAATAACTTATTGATCACCAGGAAATTGAGTCAGAACCTGTCTATTTGTGCATAAGAAAAATAGAGTCGATAGATAAATTGGCTTTACAAAATACGAAGTATATGGATACTACAAGTCTATAACGTCAGGGTAGGTTCATCGAAAATGTTTCAAACCAATTAAAGGATACTTACACTCGAGTGCCCCAATGATATCCAAAATAAATTCGTCTTCAAACATCTTCTCGAAGATTTGAGAGCTATTTAGCAAAACTGCAAATAACCAAATGCATGTTCAATAAAATTCATAGGACCTAGCACATACAAAATTGTAGCCAAGAAAAAAGTACTAACTGATCCCTTTGATAATTTTGAATATCATTTGAAGGCCATCAATATTTTCCAAGTCTTCACAGATTCTGAATAGGTCCATCAGCAATCGAAAAAAGTCTTGCTGCATTGAGTCAAGAAATTCCATTAACAGAATTCCAAAAAAAATTGTTACTACAAAGAGCCAAGAAACACAGTTCGAGAAATCGATGCACTCTCACTAAAACAAATAACTCACATAAGAAGATAATAAGATCAAGATAATGACAAGAACAAACAAAGGCTCACACATATAGAGCACTTTAACTTCTTCTTCAGAGGACCAATGAACAGTGCTCAACCTGAACAGGAACTCCAACTATTGGATCCAGATTATCAGAACAATTCCTGGGAACTTAATAAATGACCTAATCTACCAACAAATTTTTTTAAGAGAAGCATGCCCCAGAAATTGCCCGAGAATAAGCAATCATGAAACTAAATAGGGCAATATGGTATGGATTGTTGGATAAACCAGGACAGTACAACAGCATGCAATGTATAAGGCCACATTGGATTCCGCAGTCCTATCAGTATGAAGAAGTTCAAAAACCACGAATATATGAATAGACTATGGAAGGATCACGACAACAATATGTATGATATTGATAGACCAATTGTCACTTGTCACAACAAAATGGGAGAGACCATGGCACACCCTAAACAAGCCACGCATGAACTTTCTGCACAATCCTGGTAAACCAATAAAAGGCTTACATCATTCGCTAAAAGTTCCGTCACCCGCATCTGATCTGCAATCCCATTCTCTGTGACCATCTGCAAAGGCAACAATTTCTCAGCTTAGTTAATTAATTTTCATTGCATATAGGGTGATCATAGGAATGCATAGCAAATATAGGAGCAATGGTTACACCACTTCCTTAACGTAACATAATTAGGATATTGTTGCCAGCCAATCCCAAGCAGTTTAGAGAGACAACCAGAAACTGCTCAGTGTTGCTCGGAAACAGTGCAATGCTTTGAAATAAAACGTCCATGGAGATTATGCAAGATGCTTATAGACAGGATCACAAGGTAATCAACTGGACAGAAATTACATTTAAGTTTTTACTTTTTAAGGAACAACCATAAACCAAGAGATGCTTATGTAAATTACATAAAGAGAATTGAGAAAGAAGAGGTGATCATTACACTCAAATCCTCCAGTAAAGTGGTGATATGGAGAATCGCATAAAAACCTATATCTCAGTCATCCAGTAGAGTCTCTGTATAATTTACCATTACTCTCAACAACATTTAAAGGAGGAGGAGCTATTAACGCATCCATCAAAATCTAAGGCGGGTCAGCATCCATTACTCCATTACATATATTCCTCAGGCAAATCTTCAATAGTATAAATGCTAATAATATCAAAGAAGACAATAACATAATCTCTTCTTCGTTCTTTTTTGGTTTTTCAACTTTTTGAGAATATAGACAAAATAAAGTAACATAGCTGATGTGTTATAGGCAAATCTATAGAATAGTCATTACCCCCATTGACAATAACATAATCACTTGCCACCATTTATGTAGTTGAACTACAATATAAATTATAAAATATAGATGGCATAGACAGAGGGAAGGACTACAAGATATAATAGATGGAAAGAATAAGATCAACCCATTACCGAAGTCTAATAATAACAAAAGAACAACAATGACAACTGCAGTGCAGCCCTATCAATGAATTCATTTCTGCCAACCATTACCCTTGGCCAAAATAAACAAACACAGACAAATAAAGGATGTCCAACACAACTCAATGAAAAAAAAAAAAAGAAACATAAAAAGTGTCCACCAAAACCTTAAGGATCAAAGGAAGTGTTGACAGTTCAACAGCAGGCAAGTCTCTCAATTCACTGTTCATGCCATGAAATGTCTCATCTGGCAAAAAAAAGGAGCATATATGTCAGAAAGTCTCTAGAAATTCATGGCCAAATTAGTACCAATGAAATGAATGGCATGGGTCACATATTGCAGCAGCTAAGATTACGGTAGGGAAGTTGAGAGGTGTTCAAGCATCAATTGGTCCAATTCCACTTTCATTTGCGGTCATTATGTCTCGACAAAAATCAATTACAATCTCAGGTTTCATAGATTATAATCCAATGATTAAAGCGACAAAAATTTTGAAAGTAAATGCGAGATAGGGACAAATTTAAAGAGACCATATGGCAAACACTCAGAATGATCTAAAAACTTACTCCCATATTGTTTTGCTATCTACATAGCACAAATCTATTATCTAATAACTAAAATAAAAATCCAAAAGCAAATAAAACAAAAGGAGCAAGGATTTGTGCCTATTTGGACGAATATAGGTAACACCAATAGCATTATACCGTACGGAAAGACCTCAAACTTTAACTTAGTCCCTGTGTAAGTGATAAATTTCTTTTTTGAAAATTGATTTCCGTTGCAGGGAAGAAAGAATGAAGTACTCCATAAGTTTGGGGCTGAAATTGACTTGCAGCCACTCAAAAAGCCATATTTACATCTAATTAGTGTTTTTTATTGCAAGCTATGTTGAATGCATTCTCTAGTTTTCTTTATGATAGAAAAAACAAAGCTTTCCCCATACATCCCAGTAGTTACACTTGCTAATCCAAACAGCTCGACTATTTTCAAATCCAATTTTTTAAAAATACCAAACATGAAGACTACTGGTATATGAAGTGGGTAAAAGAAATCGATAACTTTTTGCGGATAAGACTGTCAGGGATAAAAATCAAGTTGCATGATCCAAATTTTTTAGCAAAGTACTTGGATGTTCAAGGAGCAGAAAATAAAAGGAAGGGAATGGAACCCTGCAAAGTTTTTCAAGGATGAGATTGCATCTACTTACTATTCAGATTATTAAAATGAAGATTTCTTTGTAAACTAGAGATGTGATCCCTGAATGAAACAAGAAAAACAGTTAGAAGCATCACATGAATTTTGCAACCAAAGGAAAACAGGGAGTGGGAAAAAAAAAGTTACCATATGTAAGAGCACCCAGCCGTCTCTTGAAAGCTAAGTGCCAATTCAGTGGAAAATTCAGGATCTCTCCACGAGATAATTGTATCTGATTTAATCACAAGAAATAAGCTGTTCTCAACTCATAAACAAGCCACTGAGAAACATATTAGATTATAAGTAACAAGTGAAAAACATATATGAAATCCGGTGCTACCTTCTTGCTTTCTATAGATTTCCTGTGGACTAATTCGATGCAAAAGCAATGTCTCATTGTCTTCTTCATCGATAACAAGGAGACCCAGCTCTTCTGATCCCTGCATAACAACAATTATGATCACTATAAAGATGCACACCATTTCTCAGATAAATTAATCCAAACAAGTTTTTCGCAAATTAATTAGATTAATCTGCAGGTTAGGTTCAAACAACAAAAACATATCAAGCATTCAGACAGACCTCTAAATAGTCAATAGTGACATGCCCGGTTCCTTGGTCATCCCATTTACCATCATAATTCAGACGATAGACCTTCACCCGCTGAGATTACAACAAGAATAGGGAATAAATAAATCTAGCAGTCATGCAAAAATTAGCAGCACTGATTAAAAGCATGAAGGAAAATTAGAGGGCAAAGAAAACAACCATTAAAATAATTTATCTTTTAACTCATGCAGACTAAAAATAAAGGGCAGATACGTCCTTCTAAATGCATCAACAAGACTGAAGTCAAATAAACTTTAATTGAAAACAAAGCAGATAAAACCAGATCATCACGAAATGTCTATCAAAGTTCCAAAAGGGAAAATGGAAAATCTGATTAACTTCAATTACACATTTAATTTGCAAGAACAAAATTCTGACCATTCCAAATTTCTAAAAGGAAATGAAATCTTGGCCATGTTAGAATGGTCATAAATCACCAAGATTGCCAGTTCAAAAGCTCAATTGTTAAACACTAGAGAGAAATAGCCATTAGATGGGAATCTCATCAGGATTCTTCAAATTGAAAATGAAGCAGATAATTATAGAAATTGTTGATCATCATCATCAAAGACTTCAAACCCAAAAAATATTAGGCTCGGCTACAAGAATTCATATCAGAACTTAGTAAGAACCAACAAATAACTTGACCATACAGAACCAACAAATAATCCAACCATGAATCCATGAATCCGGAAAATTTCTCTCTCATCAAAATAAAAGTGAACCAATATGCCAATGAGCTGGTACGAATTTAACCAAAACTGGAAAAGCACGTTCCCTGAAGACAATTTCAATATTATAGGAACCACTGGTACGTAAAGAAAATGAAATGAAAACCAAACACCAAAAGGAAGTAATACACACATATAAACTTCCATGTGTCAAGACATTTCAAGGAATAACTTGACCATACAGAACCAACAGTGGTGCAACAATGAAACCAAGAACCCGGAAATTTATCTCTCACCAAAATAAAAGAAAACCAAGATGCCAATGAGCTGTATACCAATGTAACCAAAACTGGAAAAGCACATTCTCAGAAGACAGTTTCAATACTATTTTTAATATTAAAATTCCTTCAAAACTCATAGAAATATTGTCATTTTAATCTTGATATTATGTAATTTATGTATATAGTCATTTTATAGAAGAACTTGCCAGTACAGAACCAACGATTTGTGCAGAGACAAAACCACAAAACAACCCTCCAAATTCCTAAGACACAAAGATAACGGCAAAACAATACGCTTAATGGGAAGCAATAAAACAAGCTAACATGATCCTTTCAACAGGTTCAATCATACTCTCAACGTCAATGTTATGGCAAACACTAGCATCAAACTCAAACAAGCCCAT